>NC_137501.1:14600000-14662500 GCF_041902795.1 Electrophorus electricus | reverse complement strand
GTTTAACACGGGATATGATGCCTATAAAGATGAGGGTGAAGTGCTGGAGGTCAAAGGTCACTGCGCTCAGCTCCACTACACTGAAGAGCACTACTACACTCCACTATAGTGATGCCTAACTATGTGTTCCTTTCTGTTGGTTCTGTTCGTTTCCGCCCCTTGTTCCAGTTTTCCCCACCCTTGATTTGTCTCATCTGTTTCTTTTCTGATTTGATTGCTCTGTGTATTTATAGCTCGTGTTTCTGTGTATTCATCTCTTGTTTTTTGGGCTGTCTTCACCCTTTTTGTTTGAGTGGTGATGGACAGAGGAAACCATTGCAGTGCTTGAAATGGCCTACTACATACTACTGAAATACTGATAGGGCCACCAAACCAGTACGCTGTATGCAGTATGAGAATAAAATACATTTTTCTAGTATGAGAAAGATACCCAAATGACGTCCTACTCCAGCCTAATATTCCAGTACGCGACCAGAGCTCTTTGTAGCGTACTGCATCCCGTATGCAACGGAAGCAGGAAATCTTTCACAAGTGGGCGGAACCTTCATACGTTCACATGACTTCGTAGCATGGTTTGCATTTGGTGCATACTGGATACTATACTGCATACTGCTTTGGGGACCAGTATACAGTATACACTATGTAGTAGGCTACGTTTGGAGCTTCTTCCTGACAGTGTTGGTAAAAGATTTGAAACATTGGAGCATTGAAAGGCGATGCCAAAACAGTGACCCCTGGTGGTCTTTGAAAATTATAGCAGTCATAATTTCAAAACTGTGAAGTACAGGAAAGTATACAACACGACACCATTTTCATATTTCATTTTAAAAATCTGATGATCATTAATGATGTTTAGTTGTTAACGTTCTACAATAAAATGTTGAAAATAATTGTTTCCCTTTTTATGCGAAAATGTAATACAATAAAATGCTGCAAACTGCACTGGGAGACAACAGGTTGACATGTTCTGAAAGTTTTGTGACGTTTCTTCCCCCTTTTGGCTTCCATATTTCCCAGAAAATTTCAAGTTTTGCAGTAAAAGGATTTCACCCACTTATAGCTAGCAAGTTATAGGACAGTGCTAAACCTATCAAACAGTCCCACCACTATCCAGTCATTAGTCACATGGTAATAGTAACTATCATACAAGCTTCAGTACACTGTGTTGAATCAATGTGCTTTGCAATAGTGATATGAGCTTTGATGCCTCAGTATCCAACATCCCGTCACTACACTGGAGTTCTACTGTATGTATTCTTGCCCTGCCTGTTCGTTTTCCATATTGTTCTCTGTTCCTGTGTTCTAAATCTGTTTTTTCTTAGTTTTACCTCCGTGTTTCCCTTCCTGGTTATCCTCACTTTGTTTTTTGTTTATCATGCTTTCTGGAAATCTGCTCTTGGATTATGTTTCTGTTTTTCCTAATAAACAAAGTTCAACAACACACTTGTGTCTTGCCCTGCCTCTCTCATTGTGACAGCTAATCTCAAGGTCAAACCATTAGCTTCACTGAGAGATGCACCTATATTTAACAATACCAAGTATGTACACAGAGTTTCTAATTACATTCACATGTCTACATATAAGGACATTTTTCAGGACATCTGAATATTTTCAAAAATTTGATTTTTTAAAAAGGTGGGTTTAAATGATACAGCACAACAAAAAGCATGCCGACTACAAGCAATAAGCAATCTTTGAATGAGAATAACATAATATTTGTGTGTGTGGGTAAAATAATAATATGATGTTTAGTCCACGTTATATTTGGGCTCCATGCATGTAAATATATCTTTTATTTAAAAATTAACACATTGTCTTTTTAACCATTAGTCACTTTGAAACCATTTAAGCCTAGTAAACTCCATTTAAAATGACCTTAAAGTGTTTTAATGAGGAGTTCCTCCAAGTGCGAACTTGTATCAGTTTTTGCTGTACTGGCTGCAAGTAATAAGTTACGATATGCATAATAAATGCTAAATTTGATGGAATAAATGACTAACAAATATGAGGTAGCAATGTGATTTTAAAGGTGGTTTAGACTATTGTGTTCAAGTCTGTTCCAATCCTGGCAGGTCATGTGTGACTGGGGTTGGAGCTTCACTCAAACAGACCTTTTACATCTTGTTCTGGATTATAATCTGGCTAGTGGAATTCAGTGCCCTTTCTCCACTGGGAGAAAATGATTTTACCATTTTATGTGAGATCATCTGGAGCAGACCATTCACAAATCAGAACAGTTTCCTGTGGCTACAGTGAGGACCTCAGCTGATACTGGCATATTCACCCACTGCTTTGATATGCTCATCTCACAGATGTCACAACAAAACCCCAGAATATCTACAATGTAGATGAGACAGGATGTGACTGGTCCATGACAAATCCTGTAAGATTATGTACCGGAGTACAGGTGGAAGTGGGAGGGAACAGAACCGTCTGCATCACTGGGAAAGTTGCAGTTCTTGGTGTCAAGGTTGTTGGAGAAGATGGTGCTTTTAGACTATTTCATAAATCTCTTCCTTAAAGAATCCACTCAGTTCTCAGACTGAACCTCCCACAGGGTTTTAATATTTGATGGTCAAATCTCCAATGTGTTCCAGGGACTGGGGGCTTTTTTTCATTTTTTAACACTTAACCTCTTACTGAATAAATGCTGCTGCTGTTAATTCCTTGTAAACTATTGTCAGGAATGGCTGTCATCCTGCCGTCCCTGTTGTCACGGTTTCCGTGTCGTCTGTTTTCCTGCACTCCCTGCTTCCATGCCTTGGTTTCGTTTTCTCCACCCCTCATTTGATTGCTTGCACCTGTCCCTCGTTTCTACCTTTGGTTCATGTATTTAAACCCTGTTGTGTGCCTTGGTTGGGGCTGTTCCTTGATGGTGTGATGGAAAATATTATTTGATCATGTATTATCACGTGATTCATATGTAATGATTCATATATAATCATGTTAATCCTTTCCATCACATAATCCTATATGAATGGTTTAGTCTGCAAACTCTGTCTCTGTATATTGTGTGAACAAATGACTGTGGGAATGTTGCTTTATGACCTGCATGTGCTTTGTGACCTGCAGGGGATGTAAAGAGGGATTAGGCTTTTGTTTTCTTGCAAATGGTGTCTGTCCTTTGAAGCGTCCTGGAATATGCAGGAATGTTCATCACCAAATGGAGCAGGGAGTGCGTAAACAAGATCACAGAGCACCCCCTCCTTGGGGAGGGGGTTGAAGTTTAGATATAAGGAGTAGAGTCAGTCTACCCCTTTAGAGCTTTCGCTTTCGAGCATTAGCTCTCACACAGCTGTGTTTTGTGTGTCCTATTTTCTTTATTAAATTACTCTCTTAATCACGTCTGACTTGCTGTTTGTTCAAAATTCCACCACAATGGTTATATATGTTTATTCTAATGGTTGTTTCTTTGTACTCCGTGCCTTCGTGTTATCCTAGCCTCTGCGTTTCCTGCTCTGTTATAGCCTGCTTCTCCTGTGTGCTTTCGTGTGTTTAGTTCTCGTCGCTGTTTGTGTTTAGTTACTCGTGTATTCTAGCCCTTGTCTCGTTTGTCATGTATCCCCGTGCTCTCCGTGTTGGCTCAATGACCCTGAACTGTTAGAACCACTCTGATTCTGGATTTGCCCCTATTAAATCTCGCTCTTCTCCGCACGTGTGTCCGCCTCCTTACCGCTCAACATTACAACTATACTTTATAATTTGTCAATAAATCATGATGTAGTCTTATTTGGAACACATAAGCTTAAAACGTGCTACTGTACCAATTAAGCCGATGCCAGAATTTTGACTTATTTTATAAAATATCTATTTTAAATTATAAAATGGACATTTTATAATATAATAAATACATTTTCAAATCAGAGATTAATCTTTTATTTGCCCAACAGAGATCCAGTTTAAAATCAGTCCAATATTAGTTCATATGGAAAACGCCTGAAAAACGATTTTGGTGGGCTTATTGGATACAGTTAATGAGCTGTTATAATGTTAGTATGGAAATTAGATGTAGTTCCATATCACACAGTTATTCTTGAAGCAATATATATGACATGTGATAAACAAGGAGTTTATGCAGAGCTTTTGCATAAGGGTGCTCGGTCTTGTGAACCAAGTGGCTAGAACTAGGATGTGTTTGTTGGTTTGTTTGTTTGTTTGTCTTGTAATTGATTTTTATTGATAGGTATGTATCAATTTTATAAAACAGGTCAGGTAGAGGGTTAAAAACAGAAATTAACATACAGATACAGACCAACAAATCACTGACATGATAGTAAAAATAACAAAGTACATTCAAGATCCCCATGTCAGTCCACAGAGCTCCATGTGAATAATCTGAGAACAGTCAATTCCTAAATAACTGAAGGGCCATAAATGTTGTGATACTGGTAGCTGTTATAATGTTAGTATGGAAATTAGATGTAGTTCCATATCACACAGTTATTCTTGAAGCAATATATATGACATGTGATAAACAAGGAGTTTATGCAGAGCTTTTGCATAAGGGTGCTCGGTCGTGTGAACCAAGTGGTTAGAACTTGGACGTGTTTTGTGGTTTGTTTGTTTGTTTGTTTGTTTGTTTATCTTGTAATTGATTTTTATTGATAGGTATGTATCCATTTTATAAAACAGGCCAAGTAGAGGGTTAAAAACAGAAATTAACATACAAATACAGACCAACAAATCACTGACAAGATAGTAAAAATAACAAAGTACATTCAAGATCCCCATGTCAGTCCACAGAGCTCCATGAGAATAATCTGAGAACAGTCAATTCCTAAATAACTGAAGGGCCATAAATGTGTGGTGATACTGGTAGAGCTCCTCTCTTAAATACACATACATTACTAGTAAGAGGTTTGTCACGTCTGCCTGTGACGGTTCCTCGCTTTACCAGCAGAGGTCGCTAATTTCTGAATGGCTACTACACACTTGTCCATTACTGACCCTATTAAGGGTATTTAAACCCCTCACGGTTAAAGGTGTGACGTCTAAGACACTATGACATTAAACCTGCACTTGATTCTATGCTTTATCTGGGACTCCTTTGTGACACTTATCTGATACATGTTTGAGGTAGATTCATAAAAAAGTACATCTCAGAACTTTTTCAGATTTTTCATATCACGTTACTATTGAGATTTGATGGCTGGTTTAATAATTTTACCCTCCTCAGCAAACATTTAATCTCTAATGTAGTGATTTATATGTACTTTGAAGTGAGGTTAATTTATTAGGTTCATTCAACCCTTATTGTTGAGTATGAACTCATACTAAATGCAAATCAACATTTCATTCACACATCTAACCTCCACCATCTGCTGATCACTCACAGAGACCAACTCACAAAAACAAAGACCAGTTAAAATCTCATTAACATGCAAAACAAACAGATTCAAACTTAAACGTCACCCCTGTAATACTTATAAAAGCTTCTCACTCACCTCAGCTGGGAGATGTAGGGCAGACACTGAAGGAAACTCCTCACTTCACTCTCTTCATATGACCAGCCTCTCAGCTCTACTGGTTTCTTCACTGTTTGGAGTTTCAGCACTTCTAGGAAGAGGGAGGTCTTTCTCTCTAAGAGGTCTATTTTCCAGACTGCAGGAGCTGACTGGTAAACTGGCTGTAATGCTGGAAGGACACTCCTGCCTGTTTGAGTCTCATAGGTCTTCACTTCTGAGTACAGATCCAGCAGGAAATCACACTGATAAGCACTCTTAGAATATAAAGGGAAGGTTGTGTAGCTGCACACAGATGTCAGCAGCTTAGTGAAACTCTCTCCGGTAGCTGCATCACACTCTGCTGCTGCAACATTCAGCTTCAGCAGAAACTTCATTATAGATCTTCTCTTTTCTTTATTATAATGACCAGGACGCTCAAACCTGTTGGAATGCAAAGAGTCAATAAGAGAGATTTAACAAAAATAAAACAATAAAAAAGCAGAAACCTAAGTAATAACAAAGTAAAAACAGACAGTGGCCGAGCTCACATTAACCCTCAATCAGCTTCAACCAGCTCAATCACACAACTATGCAGGTAGAACAGCTCAAACTGAAGTGGCACAAATGAACTGAACTGGTGGTGTACAGCAGGTATGAACACAATGAAAATAATGATTGTTCTCCTACACCCATAATGCACCCTACTGGAGAAAGTTTGTTTCTTCAACTTCATTGACTAAGAAATTTAATGCAAAATGATATTATACATTTCATGATTTCATGTTTTCCATTTGTTTTTATCGCTTGACCGTTTAACACGGGATATGATGCCTGTAAAGATGAGGGTGAAGTGCTGGAGGTCAAAGGTCACTGCGCTCAGCTCCACTACACTGAAGAGCACTACTACACTCCACTATAGTGATGCCTAACTATGTGTTCCTTTCTGTTGGTTCTGTTCGTTTCCGCCCCTTGTTCCAGTTTTCCCCACCCTTGATTTGTCTCATCTGTTTCTTTTCTGATTTGATTGCTCTGTGTATTTATACCTCGTGTTTCTGTGTCTTCATCTCTTGTTTTTTTGGGCTGTCTTCACCCTTTTTGTTTGAGTAGTGATGGACAGAGGAAACCATTGCAGTGCTTGAAATGGCCTACTACATACTACTGAAATACTGATAGGGCCACCAAACCAGTACGCTGTATGCAGTATGAGAATAAAATACATTTTTCTAGTATGAGAAAGATACACAAATGACGTCCTACTCCAGGCTAATATTCCAGTACACGAGCAGAGCTCTTTGTAGCGTACTGCATCCCGTATGCAACGGTGGCAGAAAATCTTTCACAAGTGGGCGGAACCTTCATACGTTCACATGACTCCGTAGCATGGTTTGCATTTGGTGCATACTGGATACTAAACTGCATACTGCTTTGGGGACCAGTATACAGTATACACTATGTAGTAGGCTACGTTTGGAGCTTCTTCCTGACAGTGTTGGTAAAAGATTTGAAACATTGGAGCATTGAAAGGCGATGCCAAAACAGTGGCCCCTGGTGGTCTTTGAAAATTATAGCAGTCATAATTTCAAAACTGTGAAGTACAGGAAAGTATACAACACGACACCATTTTCATATTTCATTTCAAAAATCTGATGATCATTAATGATGTTTAGTTGTTAACGTTCTACAATAAAATGTTGAAAATAATTGTTTCCATTTTTATGCGAAAATGTAATACAATAAAATGCTGCAAACTGCACTGGGAGACAACAGGTTGACATGTTCTGAAAGTTTTGTGACGTTTCTTCCCCCTTTTGGCTTCCATATTTTCCAGACAATTTCAAGTTTTGTAGTAAAAGGATTTCACCCCCTTATAACTAGCAAGTTATAGGACAGTGCTAAACCTATCAAACAGTCCCACCACTATCCAGTCATTAGTCACATGGTAATAGTAACTATCATACAAGCTTCAGTACACTGTGTTGAATCAATGTGCTTTGCAATAGTGATATGAGCTTTGATGCCTCAGTATCCAACATCCCGTCACTACACTGGAGTTCTACTGTATGTATTCTTGCCCTGCCTGTTCGTTTTCCATATTGTTCTCTGTTCCCGTGTTCTAAATCTGTTTTTATTAGTTTTACCTCCGTGTTTCCCTTCCTGGTTATCCTCACTTTGTTTTTTGTTTATCATGCTTTCTGGAAATCTGCTCTTGGATTATGTTTCTGTTTTTCCTAATAAACAAAGTTCAACAACACACTTGTGTCTTGCCCTGCCTCTCTCATTGTGACAGCTAATCTCAAGGTCAAACCATTAGCTTCACTGAGAGATGCACCTATATTTAACAATACCAAGTATGCACACAGAGTTTCTAATTACATTCACATGTCTACATATAAGGACATTTTTCTGGACATCTGAATATTTTCAAAAATTTGATTTTTTAAAAAGGTGGGTTTAAATGATACAGCACAACAAAAAGCATGCCGACTACAAGCAATAAGCAATCTTTGAATGAGAATAACATAATATTTCTGTGTGTGGGTAAAATAATAATATGATGCTTAGTCCACGTTATATTTGGGCTCCATGCATGTAAATATATCTTTTATTTAAAAATTAACACATTGTCTTTTTAACCATTAGTCACTTTGAAACCATTTAAGCCTAGTAAACTCCATTTAAAATGACCTTAAAGTGTTTTAATGAGGAGTTCCTCCAAGTGCGAACTTTTATCAGTTTTCGCTGTACTGGCTGCAAGTAATAAATTACGATATGCATAATAAATGCTAAATTTAATGGAATAAATGAATAACAAATATGATGTTGCAATGTGATTTTAAAGGTGGTTTAGACTATTGTGTTCAAGTCTGTACAATAAAATGCTGCAAACTGCACTGGGAGACAACAGGTTGACATGTTCTGAAAGTTTTGTGACGTTTCTTCCCCCTTTTAGCTTCCATATTTTCCAGAAAATTTCAAGTTTTGTAGTAAAAGGATTTCACCCCCTTATAGCAAGCAAGTTATAGGACAGTGCTAAACCTATCAAACAGTCCCACCACTATCCAGTCATTAGTCACATGGTAATAGTAACTATCATACAAGCTTCAGTACACTGTGTTGAATCAATGTGCTTTGCAATAGTGATATGAGCTTTGATGCCTCAGTATCCAACATCCCGTCACTACACTGGAGTTCTACTGTATGTATTCTTGCCCCGCCTGTTCGTTTTCCATATTGTTCTCTGTTCCCGTGTTCTTAATCTGTTTTTATTAGTTTTACCTCCGTGTTTCCCTTCCTGCTTATCCTCACTTTGTTTTAAGTTTATCATGCATTCTGGAAACCTGTTCTTGGATTATGTTTCTCAGTCTGAACTTCCCACAGGGTTTTAATATTTTATGGTCAAATCTCCCATGTGTTCCAGGGATTGTTGTTTTTTCCATTTTTTAATACTTAACCTCTTACTGAATAAATGTTGCTGCTGTTAATTCTTTGTAAACTGTACTTTATTTTTTGTCAATAAATCATGATGTAGTCTTACTTGGAACACACAAGCTTAAAAGGTGCTACTCTACCAATTAAGCCGATGCCAGAATTTTGACTTACTTTATAAAATATCTATTTTAAATTATAAAAGGGACATTTTATAATATAATGAATACATTTTCAAATTAGAGATTAATCTTGCATTTGCCTAACAGAGATCCATTTTAAATCAGCTCAATATCAGTTCAATAATGAAAATACCTGAAAAACAATTTTGTTGGGCTCATTGGATACAGTTAATGAGCTGTTATAATGTTAGTATGGAAGTTAGAAGTAGTTCCATATCACACAGTTATTCTTGAAGCAATATATATGACATGTGATAAACAAGGAGTTTATGCAGAGCTTTTGCATAAGGGTCCTCAGTCTTATGAACCAAGTGGTTAGAACTTGGACGTGTTTTGTGGTTTGTTTGTTTGTCGTGTTATTTGTTTGATTTTATTGATGGGTATGTATCCATTTTATAAAACAGGCCAGGTAAAGGGTTAAAAACAGAAATTAACATACAGATACAGACCAGCAAATCACTGACATGATAGTAAAAATAACAAAGTACATTCAAGATCCCCATGTCAGTCCACAGAGCTCCATGAGAATAATCTGAGAACAGTCAATTCCTAAATAACTGAAGGGCCATAAATGTTGTGATACTGGTAGAGCTCCTCTCTTACATACACATACATTACTAGTAAGAGGTTTGTCACGTCTGCCTGTGACGGCTCCTCCTTTTACCAGCAGAGGTCGCTAATTTCTGAATAGCGACTAATTGTCACACACTTGTCTATTACTGACCCTATTAAGGGTATTTAAACACCTCATGGTTAAAGGTGTGACGTCTAAGACACTATGACATTAAACCTGCACTTGCTTCTATGCTTTATCTGGCTCTCCTTTGTGACACTTATCTGATACATGTTTGAGGTAGATTCATAAAAAATAACTTCTCAGAACTTTCTGATTTTTCAGATCACGTTACTATTGAGATTTGATGGCTTGTTTATTCATTTTTCCCTCCTCAGCAAACACTTAATCTCTAATGTAGTGATTTATATATACTTTGAAGTGAGGTTAATTTATTAGGTTCATTCAAACCTTATTTCTGATTTAGTATCTGAATGTGGAGTTGGTCAAACTTTTATATTCCTGAACTCATACCAAATGCAAATTAACATTTCATTCACACATCTAACCTGCACCATCTGCTGATCACTCACCAACTCAAAAAAAAAAAGAACAGCTAAAATCTCATTAACATGCAAAACAAACAGGTTCAAACTTAAACGTTACTCCTGTAATACTTATAAAAGCTTCTTACTCACCTCAGCTGGGAGATGTAGGGCAGACACTGAAGGAAACTCCTTACTTCACTCTCTCTTCATCTGACCAACCTCTCAATTCTACTGGTTTATTCAATGTTTGGAGTTTCAACACTTCTAAGTAAGAGGTCTTTCTCTCTGAGATGTCTATGTTCCAGACTGCAGGAGCTGACTGGTAAACTGGCTGTAATGCTGGCAGGGCATTCTTGCCTGTCTGAGTCTCATATTTCTTCATATGTGAGTACAGATCCAGGAGGAAGTTACAGTGTTCACGTTTTAAAACAAGATAAAATCACTCTCTGCAGAGACACTCTGATGAAGAGCAGCATGCAGGCTCACATCAAGCAGGAATGTTCTCATTCTCAGGTCTAAGGAAAATTCTCTCAGATTGTCTTGTAACACAAAACTAGACATTCCTGCTCTCTACCCTACAAAGGCCTCTAACCTCAACCTTCATTAGGGTGCCCAGACCTCCAGATTAAGGCTAACAGTACGTTAGCCCACTGCCTTTATGCCAAGGGCTAGAGGAGCTTTTCCTCTATGGCCAGTAGATTATGGTTTTATGATCTCCACACCTGCCCTTCATCTTCTGCGTGGGGGTGGAACATACTGGAATGATCATCTCATAGACCCAATCAGGCGAGAGCAACCACTTATATCACAGCTGTTACATTTGAGAGATGCTTGTATAGGTTGTAGTGATGAGAGTGACAATGAAGACAAACCTTCTTTATGATCCTGAGGAAAATTGTAACCAACATTTTCTGTACAGAATTGATGTGCAAATCTAATAGTTTGGAGCTTCAAATCTTAAATATGAATCTTTAATGTTTATAAACTGCCTATAAGCAGGCTTGGCCTGCCTCAGATGAAACCCTGGTGTAGAGAGAGACCTCTGCAATGGCAAGTGACTCCCTCTGTATCTACTCATCACTGTGCAGGCATGCATGGCTGATATGAAGAGGTGAGGGTCTCTCTCAGGTCCTGTCCACACCTGGCATGAACATGCGTCTTGGGTGATCCAATCACAAGGAACTTGTTTTAATATTTGATGGTCAAATCTCCCATGTGCTCCAGGAACTGGGGGCTTTGTTTCATTTTTCTTTGTAAACTATACTCTATAATTTGTCAATAAATCATGATGTAGACTTATTTGGAACACACAAGTTTAAAAGCTGCTACTGCACCAAATAAGATGATGTCAGACTTTTGACTTACTTTATAAAATATCTATTTTAAATTATAAAATGGACATTTTATAATATAATAAATACATTTTCAAATCAGAGATTAATCTTTTATTTGCCCAACAGAGATCCAGTTTAAAATCAGTCCAATATCAGTTCATATGGAAAATGCCTGAAAAACGATTTTGGTGGGCTTATTGGATACAGTTAAGGAGCTGTTATAATGTTAGTATGGAAATTAGATGTAGTTTGATATCACACAGTTATTCTTGAAGCAATATATATGACGTGATAAACAAGGAGTTTATGCAGAGCTTTTGCATAAGGGGCCTCGGTCTTATGAACCAAGTGGTTAGAACTTGGACGTGTTTTGTGGTTTGTTTGTTTGTCATGTTATTTGTTTGATTTTATTAATGGGTATGTATCCATTTTATAAAACAGGCCAGGTAGAGGGTTAAAAACAGAAATTAACATGCAGATACAGACCAACAAATCACTGACATGATAGTAAACATAACAAAGTACATTCAAGATCCCCATGTCAGTCCACAGAGCTCCACGAGAATAATCTGAGAACAGTCAATTCATAAATAACTGAAGGGCCATAAATGTTGTGATACTGGTAGAGCACCTTTCTTAAATACAGATACATTACTAGTAAGAGGTTTGTCACGTCTGCCTGTGACAGCTCCTCCTTTTACCAGCAGAGGTCGCTAATTTCTGAATAGCGACTAACTGTCACACACTTGTCTATTACTGACCCTATTAAGGGTATTTAAACCCCTCACGGTTAAAGGTGTGACGTCTAAGACACTATGACATTAAACCTGCACTTGATTCTATGCTTTATCTGGGACTCCTTTGTGACACTTATCTGATACATGTTTGAGGTAGATTCATAAAAAATTACATCTCAGAACTTTTTCAGATTTTTCATATCACGTTACTATTGTGATTTGATGGCTGGTTTAATAATTTTACCCTCGTCAGCAAACACTTAATCTCTAATGTAGTGATTTATATGTACTTTGAAGTGAGGTTAATTTATTAGGTTCATTCAACCATTATTTCTGATTTAGTATCTGAATGTGGAGTTGGCCAAACGTTTATAATCCTGAACTCATACCAAATGCAAATCAACATTTCATTCACACATCTAACCTGCACCATCTGCTGATCACTCACAGTGACACAGTAATACTTATAAAAGCTTCTCACTCACCTCAGCTGGGAGATGTAGGGCAGACACTGAAGGAAACTCTTCACTTCACTCTCTTCATCTGTAAAGCCTCTCAGCTCTACTGGTTTCTTCATTGTTTGGAGTTTCAGCACTTCTAGGAAGAGGGAGGTCTTTCTCTCTGAGAGGTCTATGTTCCAGACTGCAGGAGCTGACTGGTAAACTGGCTGTAATGCTGGAAGGACACTCCTGCCTGTTTGAGTCTCATAGTCCTTCACTTGTGAGAACAGCTCCAGCAGGAAATCACACTGTGAAGTTTTAATGCGCACATCATCTCGAAAAGGGAAGGTTGTGTAGCTGCACACAGATGTCAGCAGCTTAGTGAAACTCTCTCCTGTAGCTGCATCACACTCTGCTGCTGCAACATTCAGCTTCAGCAGAAACTCTACTGTGGACAGTTTCTTTTTTGTATCATAATGAAACCTGTTGGAATAGAGAAAGAATCACAAAACAGAGATTAAATGAAGCTAACTAATAAAATAAGCATAAATATAAAGTAACAACAGATATACTGACAGGAGAAACATCATTATATGTGAAAAGTGATTTCTATTGTAGTGACCACACCCTTTGTCAGATCAGTCATGTAAGCATGCAGATGGCAGGACAGCACAAACTGGGGCAAAATAAACTGGCCTTGTAATGCAGGTCTAACAATAACAACAAAATCACTCTTTAATGTCCTCCTACACTCATGGTCTCCCTCCTAGAGGCAGTGTGTTGAACTTAGAATTTCATGTAAGTGATGAATTTGTCTGTGACTGTGATTTTGTGGGGTTATTTGCCAACTCGCTAAACTCACTTGTGGGCTTTAACTTACGAGGAGCGTACCGGACTGCCCTGAGGGAGGAAGGGATTCTGCCATCCTCCCTCTGTTTGAATTGTCTTCTGGGATTTCGGTTCCTAGCCCGCCTCATAGAGAGTAGGAACCGGGCAGAGCTGTACAGTGTTTGTTTATGTGTACATGGCAGCCTGGGGCTCGCAGTCCTGGAAAGGATGCATCAGAGCCACACCCCAAGTCACATGGTACAGCCTGCCGCATGCAGGTGCGTTCACCCTTGTGTGTAGCCACACTCCCGTGATAGCACGCACCTGCACGGGGTTTAATGTTGAGAGTTTGTCTGTCTATTTAAACCCCTGTCAGCGCGTACCTCAGTGTTGGTCATTAATGTTAGTGTCGATGTTGTAGCTAATGTCTCTGTTAATGTAAATGTTAAATACCCCTGTTTCTGTTAGTGTTCAAACTGTTTGTATGTTTATGTTCACTATAGTCCCTATGTATGAGTTGTCTTTCGTGTTTAATGTTATTAGATGTTTTGCCGCGTCTATGGAGTCTGTGCTTCCTGTTCCATGCCCTGCTGCACTCGGGCCGCCGTTACACATAAATGTATCAGTAAATCTCCAGTTGCCTCCAGTTATTTTTTTCCATTACAGAATGTTTGTAAGTTTTGATAGTAGTGTAGCTTATACACATTATTTTGCTTTCTTTGCAAGACCTGTTGGTAGTCACACTTCCAGAAATATTCAACCACACATCATTTCACTAATCATTACCAGTTCAACCACACATTATCTCATTAATCATTACCAGTTTCAATACCAAAGTCATCCTCACATTAGAGGTTCTTTCTTTCTCTGAACCAGAAAACAGAGTGCAGGAACCAAAGGTGAATAATGCTAAGAATCTAAAAACTGACTTCTTAGGATGTTAAATGTATCTTCTAGATGAAAAACAACAAAACTCAAATGATTTCTAGCTATGCAATCATCCTATTTCCTTTATTTATCCATCCCCATCACATGCATAAAATCACCTATAAGCATATCAGAGTCATGCCCCCCCCCAAAAAAAAGTTAATTTCTTATGTGCTGAATACATTTTTAGATTTTGGAGCAAAATTCATTTAGTAATGGCAGTGGTAGCTCAGTGGTTAAGGTACTTGACTTTTTATCAGAAGGTTGCTAGTTCATATTCCAGCGTTGCCACTGTTGGGCACCTGAGCAAGGCCCTTAACCCTCAATTGCTCAAGGTGTACTCAGTCATAATTGTAAGTCGCTTTGGATAAAAGTGTCAGGTAAATGTAAATTAAGCTCATCCAAATTCTGTTGTTTTTGTTTTGCATTTTAGTACGAGTGTGAACTAGAGTAGCTAGAGCAAGAACTCCTGCAAAGTGAATACACAACATTTCCTTCCATGCTTTATAGGGCTGAGCACTGCTCACATTCATAACAACTGACAAAGCAACATTTCATTCACTTACAGTTAGCAGACACTCTTATCCAAAGTGACTTACAATTATGCTACAGATGCAGGCGAGTGTAGTGTTAGGACTCTTGCCCAAGAACTCTTACTGGTATAGCCCAGACAGGAGACTGAGCCACAGTACACCACAGTGGACACAGTATGGTTACCCACTAAACTATACCAACAACATGTCTGATCACTGACCCCCTCCTCCAAGACTCCTCCCTGTTTTACATCTGGTTTTTGTGTGTATGCGTACGTGTGTGTGTGTGTGTGTGTGTGTGTGTGTGGTCGTTGCCACACCTCTCTCATGTGCCACACCTGTTCATTGTTAATATATGTATTTAAGGTCCTGTTTAGTTGTTAGTCGCTGTTGGTGTTTGACCTCATGTAGGCTGTTGTAAACCACTTTATCGTGTTTAGAGTCCTGATTGTCATTTATTACATTTTGTCTTCTTTATACTTAGTGTTGTGGTTCGTGTTTGGTTACATGTTATAATAAAAGTCTGTGTTTGTGTGACACAGCTCATCTCTGCATCCTTCTGCACCCCGCCCATCATTACAACCAATACCAGTCACAGATTCATCATAGTGAGGCAACAACTCACAAAAACAAACAAAATGACCAAACTCATTACCTCACAGAAAAAATTAGATTAAACATTATTATTTAACTTATATTAAACATTACACCTGTAATACACATAACAGCTTCTCACTCACCTCAGCTGGGAGATGTAGGGCAGACACTGAAGGAAACTCCTCACTTCGCTCTCTTCATCTGTAAAGCCGCTCAGCTCCACTGGTTTCTTCACTGTTTGCAGTTTCAGCACTTTTAGGAAGAGGGAGGTCTTTCTCTCTGAGACATTTATGCACCACTCTGAAATGTGATATGAAAATAGTAACCATTTAAAATGACTTAAAGCGTAAAGTTGTGAATTTATCACTTATCACCATATAGAACTATTACCAGAGGTTAAACTCACTGTCTACAGGGACCTCTGCTTCCTCACTGGGTCTGCTCATATCTCCCTCTACATAGACAGCGGAGACTCTGACTCTGTAACAGGTGCTGCAGGGGACAGTTATGGTGCATTCACACCCAGGCCCCTCTGTTAGAATGGACTGCCAGCCCTCCAGAGCAGCCTCCATATACTCCACCATGTAGCAGAGCACAGGGGTGTCTCCATCAGCCTTCCTCCAGGTAACAGTCAGAGATTTCTGAGTCTGTTTGAGAAGTATAGGTCCAGGTCTGGCTCTAGGAAGCGTCTGGAACTCTTTGATTCTGCTATAGTTGCTCAAGCTGTTATAGTCCATTACAGTGTATCTCAGCTGATACTGAGCCGCTGGCGTCAGACCCCAAACCACACAGTTCTCTCCAGTACAAAATACACTTTTCCATTTCCTATCAGCAATGTTTCTGCAGCTCACTGTTCTGAATTCAATTCTGTAATGATTAAGCACTTGGGTCTCGGATCTTTGCAGCCTCACAGTAACACTAGTTTGTTTTATATTAAGTATTTCTGGGAGCTCTGGCTTCATCTCAAGGTTCACACTGCAGTTCACAATATTACCACACTGGTAAAGATATATAGAAGATCCAGGAAGCTGTGGCACAGGTACAACTGCAGCGATGAACTCTGTCTGGTCTGCATCTTCATTTGTCTCTTTTGTGCACATAAATGAATGAAGATCAGAGAGGATTTTCTGACTGGTATCAGGAAGTCTGAATGGTAGATGTGTCTCTTGTGTGTTCACTGTGCTCACTAAATCAATGTGCTGCTTCAGAGCTGAGAGAAATGGATCTTTATCCTCCAATGAGGTGAGAGTGAAACACAACACTGTGTCCTGGGAGTCCCGTAAGATGCACATCAACTCCTCCTGTGATTTTACAGTGGTGATGTTTTTCTCTCTGCATGCCTGCAAAGCCCTCACCTCAGCATCTTTGTTTAGGAACCACTGCTGGATGTTCTCTGGACTGAAAGGTGATTGGCCATGTCTCTTCAGAAGATCTTCCAAACCCCTCCCCTCTTTTTGTCCTCTCTCTCGTTTGGTCTTAATGCAGGAGGCAAGTGCTTTCTGAATCTCTAACTGATATTTCTGCAGATGAGAAGAAATCTCAGAAAGAGATTCTTTGATGGCTGGAAACCTTGTAAAGACACCAAAACTGGAGTAAATGGTCATCATATCAAGACAAATGCTAAGATGACACTTCAGATGCTCCAGAACATTCTCTGTTTTGAGCAGTATGTGATCATTTAATTCTCCAGCTGCACAAGCAGATGTTTGGTCTACATTCTTCAGAGGGTAGAGCCAGACTTTCAGAGGGACTGTTTTCTCACCTTGTGGCCCTAAGGTTTGTAAGGAGCTGTACATTTTTATTGCCGTATCAAAATTCACAAGACTTTTGCAATTGCCTCCATCAGTATAAACAGCACAATCAAACAAACATTTTGTCTGCTGATTTTCATCAAGATCAGAAAGTAGTTCAATTGCACTATGGGAAATGAAATTTCTCCTGATTACTTCATTTAGTGCAGTACTTCCCTCCCGGCTTTCCCTTTTGTCATCAAAGACAAAAAACGCTTGGATTCCATAGAGCACAGCCACAACCACGTGTGTAGCTGTTTTCTGACTGGTCAGCGAGAGAGGAGCTCCACTGTGCAACAGCGTGTGACTGAGCATGTCCAGTCTGGTGGAGGTTCTGTAGCACAGAGTGACTCTGTCCTGCAGCTGGGACTGAGTGGGGTGATTCAGAAAGGCAGCAGCTCCAGACACCTCCACCAATCCAGCTACAACACTGGCCCTTAGAGGAGTGGTCAGGTCCAGAGCTCCGAGTCTCTCCTGCAGGGAGTCTCTCTCTAAAATACGCACATCCGTGTGGGGTCGAGACAGAGATAGTTTCATAGAGGACAGAGTGCTCTCATCCCATAGAAAGGCATCTACGATAAAAATAATCAAATATCACAGCATCAACAAATCTGTATTATGGCCACAAAATTAAGTTGGATCACCTCAACATTGTAGATTTCTACTCAGCATGTGTCTGGTCCAGTATCTACAGCTAGACAATTACCTGATCCCTTTTACTTTTTATGTGGCATAACTACACATATTATATATATAGTACTGTGCCAAAGGCTTAGATACCCCATGAAATTTCAATTAATTCATCTGAACAGTAATTGCTTATTCATAAAGCACTACAGAACATGCCATAGACAAACACTAATACAGTAAAGCATCAGTGCAGAAAAACATTAGTACAATAACCTTTTGGGAGTGTTTTTTTCCAACATGCTACTGATATCATGTTGGGTGGATAGAACACAGATTTGGTTTCCAAATCTCCTTGCAGGTTTTCACTTGAGGAGCATAATAAATGCCTCAAACACATGGACATATACTTAGGATTTACAGACGGATACAACTGAATCTCGTTTCTATTTGATGCATTTCCATGGAAGCATCTAAAACCAAGTTTTTTTGCCAACGTGAACAACAATGTATAATGTAAAATATGAAGCTGTGTGTTGCAAAACATGTAAACTCTAGTGTACATGTAGAGTTTATTAAGCAAAGTACAGTATTACAGTAAACCCTTTTACCTGAGCTGAAAGAATCACTGCGACAGTCATAAAACATCCCAAGATTCAAACGACGTCCAAGAGCAGCCATTTCTACTAAGCCTGAAGACAGTGGTGTGAGATTCACTGGTTACTTAACTGTGGTACTGAGTCTAATCATACAGACGTTACAGAGAAAACTACAGGTGAGGAACTTCACTGAAATGGCAGTATTGTACCCCACCTTCTTCAAGTCCTCTGCAGAGTATCTTTGCCAGGTAAGTCAGTTCTGTATCAGCTCTCTGCAAGTTCTTAGAGGACAAAACAGCATATGTTTACATTTCAAAACACAGGAACTGTGCAATTATGGATATGTTTTCTCCAGTGTAACAAACCTCTTGGCGCTGCAGTTTAAGAAGTGTGAACTTACCTCAACTTTTGTTGTCAACTCTATGTTTTCCTTTAGGAGATAATTAATCACATTCTCCATCTTGTTCTCTTCTAATGAATTAAATTTTCTGATTTTCTGATGTTGATTTACTGATGTGTTTAGCTGCCACATAAAAAGTCATTTATTCAAGATTTTTATTAAAAGAATCTGTGATTTGTACACAACACTTTGTGTATAAAAATGTATTACTTTAAACGCAAGATTTTTTTTTTAAATTTTGTTACTAATGATTTGTTTGTCTTGTCTATCAGATGTCAGAGTCACAAATAAAGTCTGAAATCTTGGTTCAGAGACAACCCACTCTAAAATACCACACAATCTGGTATTTAAATTCCCTCATATCACAGACAACCATCAAAAGTAATTCCCACCGAGTTGCATGTGAATGACCATTTTGAATAACCTACCTCATCAGTAGGAGCTTCACTGTTGGCTATCACTGTATCATGCTCTTTGTGTTCCTCCATCATACACATAAAACATATGAAGGTCTGGTCAGTTTTGCAGAAGACCTCCAGGGCTCTGTGATGCAGTTTGCAGAGTCTCTGCTCCAGGTCTTCAGTCGCCTCCACCAGCGTGTGTCTCTGCAGGGCTGCTACTGTGTAGTGCTGCCTCACATGGGTTTCACAGTACGACGCAAGGCAGGTCAGACAGGACTTCACCGCTCTGAGCTTCCTCCCAGTGCAGAAATCACAGGCCAGGTCTCCAGGTCCAGCATAGCAGAGAGCAGGAAGAGCAGGACTGAACCCAGCCTGCTGCAGCTTCTCTACCATTTTAGCCAGCTCTGAGTTTGGCTTCAGAACAGGACGAGTTTTAAATCTCTTCCTACACTGAGGACAGGAGTAGCTTCCTATATGGCCTGGTTTGGTCCAGTAGGTCTGGATGCAGGATTTACAGTAACTGTGTCCACAGGGGATGGAGACTGGCTCCGTCAGCACGTCTGTACACACTGAACACCTGAAGTGATCCTTCGTCAGCAGAATAGCTGACAACTCACTATGTTTAATGCACACATAAAAATCAGTCACCACAACTCAAAATGTCAACTGAAACTGTGAAAGAGGAATGCACTTCATATCAGTACTTGATATCTGCAGAGGACATTTAGTCTCTAAATAGTTTGATATACTGAACTTTTCAGTCATGATAATGATGTTATTTAATCATATCATATTGAGAGTGAGAGAGGGGAGAGAGAAAATGTCTGTGTTAAATTAATCTCTCCCATTGTTAAACATAATGGGTCAATCCATTGACTGATCACCTTTCACGGAGGTGTATGACAGAGCTTGTGAAGTAAGTCTGTCATGGATGAATAGAACAGTTTCATCTTTTACTCTCCATTCAGTAACTCATCATTACGAGTCAACTGGTAGTGACAAAACATCACTTTTCTGTTATGAACTTGTTATAATTGGATAAAACAAATGCCCTTCATTCAGTGACTGTCAAGCAAGTTTTACTCTCCACTCAGCAACACATCACCAGTAAACTCCAATTTAAAAAACAAAAAACAATAAAACTAGAAAGCACCATTGTTCTGTCATCAATTTTTAATAATTACTAAACATATAAGAGAGAAAAAATAACTTTAAGACAAAGTAAACTCACGCAAGACGCAACATAATGGGTCGATCCATTGATTGGTCAGATTTGGCAGATACGCATGTTGGAGCTGGAGATGCTCTTTCTAGCTTCATTCTGTGTGAACAGAATCAAAAGGTTTTAAAATACAACTTTCTCATGAAACCAATACAATGACAAAACTCCATATCACTGTTCTGGAATCAGAATTACAAAAAATACATCAACAAAATGCACATCAAAAGTAGTTCTCAAGTAAGCACACCTAAATAAGCTACATCAACAGAGCAGTCAACGATCCAATTCATTTTACTGATGGGAACAGAGTTTGAGATGATAAACCTGGTTAACCACGCTCATGCTATTTATGTTGGTTATTCACATTCACGTTATAAAGACTGGGTCTCCTATTACTTTTTCCAATTGAAAATGGGTCCATACTCAGAGAGAGAGAGAAACAAGACAATGTTAAAAGTAAACACCCATTGGTGAACATAATGGGTCGATCCATTGACTGGTCAGAAAAAAAACAGTCCTTTCTTTCACTTACTGCACCAGAATCAAAATGTCTTAATGGTAACAACGCAACGCCACGCAAAAAGTGCAACACTGCATGTAATTCCTGTCACCATGGTGATAATAAGCAACAGTGTTAACTTACCACTGCACTAAATGCACCTGTGCTCAAGGTGAAAACAATCAAAACTCACATGTAAATGAGTCCACACATATTAAAGAATTACGACCAAAGACAGATGACTGACTAACTCCAGTGGTGACAATAGTGGTACACTGAAAACTACCAGATGCATAAAAAATATACTGCATTTGTAACTTTTACCAAGGTGGGAACTGCATGGTTGTGCTCAGTTGATGATTTCAGGACTTCTAAGTCATGTCAAAGCAGTAACATTTTCTTAGCTCAGTCTATTTCTGTTTATAGTTTATCTCTCTCCCTCGAGAAACTCTTGAGTGTCACGGTACGGCTCCTCCCCCCTCAAATGTGTGCGTGCGTGTCTGTGAGTGTCTGTGCGTGTCCGTATTGCCACGCCCTCTTGTGTTGTGCACCTGATCCTTGTTGTGTGTAACTGTCTCGTGTCGTATCGTCAAGGTTCTTGGTGTTTGACCCATGTAGTGTGTTTGTGTGTGTGTTGAGTCGTGCTTGTGATTAAAACGTATGTTCTGTTTAACGTGCCTCATACGCACATCCTCCCTAAACCCGTTAAACGTCACAGTGAGAAACTGTTTAAACATATTCATTTTAACAATTTGTCACGATCAGTCCCTCCCAGGTTCTAGCTTCTGTGGTTTCCCTGTCTTATGTTTTTTAGTTCCGTTCCATGGTTTCGTTTTCTCCTCCCCTCGTTTGATTTTTCACACCTGTCTCTCATTTCTACTATTAAGTTCATGTATTTAAACCCTGTCTTGATCCCAGTGTTTTGGCTGTTCATTGTTAGGCTTCATTGCATTTATGTTGAATGGTTGTGTGTTTGGTTGTTTTGATGTTTTTGCAAAGCCCATAAGTTTGTACTCCGTGCCTTTGTGTTTTCTTAGCCCTGAGATTTCCCAAGTCTTTGTTTTAGCCTGCTTGCCCTGTTTGCCTCCGTGTGTTTGTTTTGTTTGCTCATGTATCCCCGTACTCTCCGTGTTGGCTCTTTGACCCTGGACTGCTTTAACGACTCTGATTCTGGATTTGTCCTGAATAAATCTCGCTCTTCTCCGCACATGCGCCCGCCTCCCGACCGCTCAAAGTTACACTATGTTGTTTATTCATACTCTTGATGTAATGAGCCTGGGTATCATCTTACTTTTGCATATTGGGAATGAGTCCATACTGACAAAGAGAAATGTTTGTGATAAAGTAAACTCACCCATTGCTGAACATAATGGGTCGATCCATTGATTGGTCAGATTTGGCAGATATGCATGTTGGAGCTGGAGATGCTCTTTCTAGCTTCATTCTGTGTGAACAGAATCAAAAGGTTTTAAAATACAACTTTCTCATGAAACCAATACAATGACAAAACTCCATATCACTGTTCTGGAATCAGAATTACAAAAAATACATCAACAAAATGCACATCAAAAGTAGTTCTCAAGTAAGCACACCTAAATAAGCTACATCAACAGAGCAGTCAATGATCCAATTCATTCTACTGATGGGAACAGAGTTTGAGATGATAAACCTGGTTAACCACGCTCATGCTATTTATGTTGGTTATTCATAGTCACGTTATAAAGACTGGGTCTCCTATTACTTTTTCCAATTGAAAATGGGTCCATACTCAGAGAGAGAGAGAAACAAGACAATGTTAAAAGTAAACACCCATTGGTGAACATAATGGGTCGATTCATTGACTGGTCAGAAAAAAAAAACAGTCCTTTCTTTCACTTACTGCACCAGATTCAAAATGTCTTAATGGTAACAACGCTACGCCACGCAAAAAGTGCAACACTGCATGTAATTCCTGTCACCATGGTGATAATAAGCAACAGTGTTAACTTACCACTGCACTAAATGCACCTGTGCTCAAGGTGAAAACAATCAAAACTCACATGTAAATGAGTCCACACATATTAAAGAATTACGACAAAAGACAGATGACTGACTAACTCCAGTGATGACAATAGTGGTACACTGAAAACTACCAGTTGCATAAAAAATATACTGCATTTGTAACTTTTACCAAGGTGGGAGCTGCATGGTTGTGCTCAGTTGATGATTTCAGGACTTCTAAGTCATGTCAAAGCAGTAAAATGTTCTTAGCTCAGTCTATTTCTGTTTATAGTTTATCTGTTTATAGAACTCTTGAGAAACTGTTTAAACATATTCATGCTAACTATTTGTCACGATCAGTCCCTCCCAGATTTTAGCTTCCGTGGTTTCCCTGTCTTGTGTTTTTTAGTTCCGTTCCATAGTTTTGTTTTCTCCTCCCCTCGGTTGATTTTTCACACCTGTCTCTCATTTCTAGTATTAAGTTCATGTATTTAAACCCTGTCTTGATCCCAGTGTTTTGGCTGTTCATTGTTAGGCTTCATTGCATTTATGTTGAATGGTTGCGTTTATGTGTTTGGTTATTTTGATGTTTTTGCAAAGCCTATAGGTTTGTACTACGTGCTTTTGTGTTTTCTTAGCCCTGAGATTTCCCAAGTCTTTGTTTGAGCCTGCTTGCCCTGTTTGCTTCCGTGTGTTTGTTTTGTTTGCTCATGTATCCCTGTACTCTCCGTGTTGGCTCTTTGACCCTGGACTGCTTTAACGACTCTGATTCTGGATTTGTCCTGAATAAATCTCGCTCTTCTCCGCACATGCGTCCGCCTCCTGACCGCTCAAAGTTACACTATGTTGTTTATTCATACTCTTGATGTAATGAGCCTGGGTATCATCTTACTTTTGCATATTGGGAATGAGTCCATACTGACAAAGAGAAATGTTTGTGATAAAGTAAACTCACCCATTGCTGAACATAATGGGTCGATCCATTGATTGGTCAGATTTGGCAGATATGCATGTTGGAGCTGGAGATGCTCTTTCTAGCTTCATTCTGTGTGAACAGAATCAAAAGGTTTTAAAATACAACTTTCTCATGAAACCAATACAATGACAAAACTCCATATCACTGTTCTGGAATCAGAATTACAAAAAATACATCAACAAAATGCACATCAAAAGTAGTTCTCAAGTAAGCACACCTAAATAAGCTACATCAACAGAGCAGTCAACGATCCAATTCATTTTACTGATGGGAACAGAGTTTGAGATGATAAACCTGGTTAACCACGCTCATGCTATTTATGTTGGTTATTCATAGTCACGTTATAAAGACTGGGTCTCCTATTACTTTTTCCAATTGAAAATGGGTCCATACTCAGAGAGAGAGAGAAACAAGACAATGTTAAAAGTAAACACCCATTGGTGAACATAATGGGTCGATTCATTGACTGGTCAGAAAAAAAAAACATTCCTTTCTTTCACTTACTGCACCAGATTCAAAATGTCTTAATGGTAACAACGCTACGCCACGCAAAAAGTGCAACACTGTATGTAATTCCTGTCACCATGGTGATAATAAGCAACAGTGTTAACTTACCACTGCACTAAATGCACCTGTGCTCAAGGTAAAAACAATCAAAACTCACATGTAAATGAGTCCACACATATTAAAGAATTACGACCAAAGACAGATGACTGACTAACTCCAGTGGTGACAATAGTGGTACACTGAAAACTACCAGATGCATAAAAAAATATACTGCATTTGTAACTTTTACCAAGGTGGGAACTGCATGGTTGTGCTCAGTTGATGATTTCAGGACTTCTAAGTCATGTCAAAGCAGTAAAATGTTCTTAGCTCAGTCTATTTCTGTTTATAGTTTATCCTTCTCCCTCGAGAAACTCTTGAGAAACTGTTTAAACATATTCATGCTAACTATTTGTCATGATCAGTCCCTCCCAGGTTCTAGCTTCTGTGGTTTCCCTGTCTTATGTTTTTTAGTTCCGTTCCATGGTTTCGTTTTCTCCTCCCCTCGTTTGATTTTTCACACCTGTCTCTCATTTCTACTATTAAGTTCATGTATTTAAACCCTGTCTTGATCCCAGTGTTTTGGCTGTTCATTGTTAGGCTTCATTGCATTTATGTTGAATGGTTGTGTGTTTGGTTGTTTTGATGTTTTTGCAAAGCCCATAAGTTTGTACTCCGTGCCTTTGTGTTTTCTTAGCCCTGAGATTTCCCAAGTCTTTGTTTTAGCCTGCTTGCCCTGTTTGCCTCCGTGTGTTTGTTTTGTTTGCTCATGTATCCCCGTACTCTCCGTGTTGGCTCTTTGACCCTGGACTGCTTTAACGACTCTGATTCTGGATTTGTCCTGAATAAATCTCGCTCTTCTCCGCACATGCGCCCGCCTCCCGACCGCTCAAAGTTACACTATGTTGTTTATTCATACTCTTGATGTAATGAGCCTGGGTATCATCTTACTTTTGCATATTGGGAATGAGTCCATACTGACAAAGAGAAATGTTTGTGATAAAGTAAACTCACCCATTGCTGAACATAATGGGTCGATCCATTGATTGGTCAGATTTGGCAGATATGCATGTTGGAGCTGGAGATGCTCTTTCTAGCTTCATTCTGTGTGAACAGAATCAAAAGGTTTTAAAATACAACTTTCTCATGAAACCAATACAATGACAAAACTCCATATCACTGTTCTGGAATCAGAATTACAAAAAATACATCAACAAAATGCACATCAAAAGTAGTTCTCAAGTAAGCACACCTAAATAAGCTACATCAACAGAGCAGTCAACGATCCAATTCATTTTACTGATGGGAACAGAGTTTGAGATGATAAACCTGGTTAACCACGCTCATGCTATTTATGTTGGTTATTCATAGTCACGTTATAAAGACTGGGTCTCCTATTACTTTTTCCAATTGAAAATGGGTCCATACTCAGAGAGAGAGAGAAACAAGACAATGTTAAAAGTAAACACCCATTGGTGAACATAATGGGTCGATTCATTGACTGGTCAGAAAAAAAAAACAGTCCTTTCTTTCACTTACTGCACCAGATTCAAAATGTCTTAATGGTAACAACGCTACGCCATGCAAAAAGTGCAACACTGCATGTAATTCCTGTCACCATGGTGATAATAAGCAACAGTGTTAACTTACCACTGCACTAAATGCACCTGTGCTCAAGGTAAAAACAATCAAAACTCACATGTAAATGAGTCCACACATATTAAAGAATTACGACCAAAGACAGATGACTGACTAACTCCAGTGATGACAATAGTGGTACACTGAAAACTACCAGATGCATAAAAAAATATACTGCATTTGTAACTTTTACCAAGGTGGGAACTGCATGGTTTTGCTCAGTTGATGATTTCAGGACTTCTAAGTCATGTCAAAGCAGTAAAATGTTCTTAGCTCAGTCTATTTCTGTTTATAGTTTATCCTTCTCCCTCGAGAAACTCTTGAGAAACTTTTTAAACATATTCATGCTAACTATTTGTCACGATCAGTTCCTCCCAGGTTCTAGCTTCTGTGGTTTCCCTGTCTTATGTTTTTTAGTTCCGTTCCATGGTTTCGTTTTCTCCTCCCCTCGTTTGATTTTTCACACCTGTCTCTCATTTCTACTATTAAGTTCATGTATTTAAACCCTGTCTTGATCCCAGTGTTTTGGCTGTTCATTGTTAGGCTTCATTGCATTTATGTTGAATGGTTGTGTGTTTGGTTGTTTTGATGTTTTTGCAAAGCCTATAGGTTTGTACTACGTGCTTTTGTGTTTTCTTAGCCCTGAGATTTCCCAAGTCTTTGTTTGAGCCTGCTTGCCCTGTTTGCTTCCGTGTGTTTGTTTTGTTTGCTCATGTATCCCCGTACTCTCCGTGTTGGCTCTTTGACCCTGGACTGCTTTAACGACTCTGATTCTGGATTTGTCCTGAATAAATCTCGCTCTTCTCCGCACATGCGCCCGCCTCCTGACCGCTCAAAGTTACACTATGTTGTTTATTCATACTCTTGATGTAATGAGCCTGGGTATCATCTTACTTTTGCATATTGGGAATGAGTCCATACTGACAAAGAGAAATGTTTGTGATAAAGTAAACTCACCCATTGCTGAACATAATGGGTCGATCCATTGATTGGTCAGATTTGGCAGATATGCATGTTGGAGCTGGAGATGCTCTTTCTAGCTTCATTCTGTGTGAACAGAATCAAAAGGTTTTAAAATACAACTTTCTCATGAAACCAATACAATGACAAAACTCCATATCACTGTTCTGGAATCAGAATTACAAAAAATACATCAACAAAATGCACATCAAAAGTAGTTCTCAAGTAAGCACACCTAAATAAGCTACATCAACAGAGCAGTCAACGATCCAATTCATTTTACTGATGGGAACAGAGTTTGAGATGATAAACCTGGTTAACCACGCTCATGCTATTTATGTTGGTTATTCATAGTCACGTTATAAAGACTGGGTCTCCTATTACTTTTTCCAATTGAAAATGGGTCCATACTCAGAGAGAGAGAGAAACAAGACAATGTTAAAAGTAAACACCCATTGGTGAACATAATGGGTCGATTCATTGACTGTTCAGAAAGAAACATTCCTTTCTTTCACTTACTGCACCAGATTCAAAATGTCTTAATGGTAACAACGCTACGCCATGCAAAAAGTGCAACACTGTATGTAATTCCTGTCACCATGGTGATAATAAGCAACAGTGTTAACTTACCACTGCACTAAATGCACCTGTGCTCAAGGTAAAAACAATCAAAACTCACATGTAAATGAGTCCACACATATTAAAGAATTACGACCAAAGACAGATGACTGACTAACTCCAGTGATGACAATAGTGGTACACTGAAAACTACCAGATGCATAAAAAATATACTGCATTTGTAACTTTTACCAAGGTGGGAACTGCATGGTTTTGCTCAGTTGATGATTTCAGGACTTCTAAGTCATGTCAAAGCAGTAAAATGTTCTTAGCTCAGTCTATTTCTGTTTATAGTTTATCCTTCTCCCTCGAGAAACTCTTGAGAAACTTTTTAAACATATTCATGCTAACTATTTGTCACGATCAGTTCCTCCCAGGATCTAGCTTCTGTGGTTTCCCTGTCTTATGTTTTTTAGTTCCGTTCCATGGTTTCGTTTTCTCCTCCCCTCGTTTGATTTTTCACACCTGTCTCTCATTTCTACTATTAAGTTCATGTATTTAAACCCTGTCTTGATCCCAGTGTTTTGGCTGTTCATTGTTAGGCTTCATTGCATTTATGTTGAATGGTTGTGTGTTTGGTTGTTTTGATGTTTTTGCAAAGCCTATAGGTTTGTACTACGTGCTTTTGTGTTTTCTTAGCCCTGAGATTTCCCAAGTCTTTGTTTGAGCCTGCTTGCCCTGTTTGCTTCCGTGTGTTTGTTTTGTTTGCTCATGTATCCCCGTACTCTCCGTGTTGGCTCTTTGACCCTGGACTGCTTTAACGACTCTGATTCTGGATTTGTCCTGAATAAATCTCGCTCTTCTCCGCACATGCGCCCGCCTCCTGACCGCTCAAAGTTACACTATGTTGTTTATTCATACTCTTGATGTAATGAGCCTGGGTATCATCTTACTTTTGCATATTGGGAATGAGTCCATACTGACAAAGAGAAATGTTTGTGATAAAGTAAACTCACCCATTGCTGAACATAATGGGTCGATCCATTGATTGGTCAGATTTGGCAGATATGCATGTTGGAGCTGGAGATGCTCTTTCTAGCTTCATTCTGTGTGAACAGAATCAAAAGGTTTTAAAATACAACTTTCTCATGAAACCAATACAATGACAAAACTCCATATCACTGTTCTGGAATCAGAATTACAAAAAATACATCAACAAAATGCACATCAAAAGTAGTTCTCAAGTAAGCACACCTAAATAAGCTACATCAACAGAGCAGTCAACGATCCAATTCATTTTACTGATGGGAACAGAGTTTGAGATGATAAACCTGGTTAACCACGCTCATGCTATTTATGTTGGTTATTCATAGTCACGTTATAAAGACTGGGTCTCCTATTACTTTTTCCAATTGAAAATGGGTCCATACTCAGAGAGAGAGAGAAACAAGACAATGTTAAAAGTAAACACCCATTGGTGAACATAATGGGTCGATTCATTGACTGGTCAGAAAAAAAAAACATTCCTTTCTTTCACTTACTGCACCAGATTCAAAATGTCTTAATGGTAACAACGCTACGCCACGCAAAAAGTGCAACACTGTATGTAATTCCTGTCACCATGGTGATAATAAGCAACAGTGTTAACTTACCACTGCACTAAATGCACCTGTGCTCAAGGTAAAAACAATCAAAACTCACATGTAAATGAGTCCACACATATTAAAGAATTACGACCAAAGACAGATGACTGACTAACTCCAGTGGTGACAATAGTGGTACACTGAAAACTACCAGATGCATAAAAAAATATACTGCATTTGTAACTTTTACCAAGGTGGGAACTGCATGGTTGTGCTCAGTTGATGATTTCAGGACTTCTAAGTCATGTCAAAGCAGTAAAATGTTCTTAGCTCAGTCTATTTCTGTTTATAGTTTATCCTTCTCCCTCGAGAAACTCTTGAGAAACTGTTTAAACATATTCATGCTAACTATTTGTCATGATCAGTCCCTCCCAGGTTCTAGCTTCTGTGGTTTCCCTGTCTTATGTTTTTTAGTTCCGTTCCATGGTTTCGTTTTCTCCTCCCCTCGTTTGATTTTTCACACCTGTCTCTCATTTCTACTATTAAGTTCATGTATTTAAACCCTGTCTTGATCCCAGTGTTTTGGCTGTTCATTGTTAGGCTTCATTGCATTTATGTTGAATGGTTGTGTGTTTGGTTGTTTTGATGTTTTTGCAAAGCCCATAAGTTTGTACTCCGTGCCTTTGTGTTTTCTTAGCCCTGAGATTTCCCAAGTCTTTGTTTTAGCCTGCTTGCCCTGTTTGCCTCCGTGTGTTTGTTTTGTTTGCTCATGTATCCCCGTACTCTCCGTGTTGGCTCTTTGACCCTGGACTGCTTTAACGACTCTGATTCTGGATTTGTCCTGAATAAATCTCGCTCTTCTCCGCACATGCGCCCGCCTCCCGACCGCTCAAAGTTACACTATGTTGTTTATTCATACTCTTGATGTAATGAGCCTGGGTATCATCTTACTTTTGCATATTGGGAATGAGTCCATACTGACAAAGAGAAATGTTTGTGATAAAGTAAACTCACCCATTGCTGAACATAATGGGTCGATCCATTGATTGGTCAGATTTGGCAGATATGCATGTTGGAGCTGGAGATGCTCTTTCTAGCTTCATTCTGTGTGAACAGAATCAAAAGGTTTTAAAATACAACTTTCTCATGAAACCAATACAATGACAAAACTCCATATCACTGTTCTGGAATCAGAATTACAAAAAATACATCAACAAAATGCACATCAAAAGTAGTTCTCAAGTAAGCACACCTAAATAAGCTACATCAACAGAGCAGTCAACGATCCAATTCATTTTACTGATGGGAACAGAGTTTGAGATGATAAACCTGGTTAACCACGCTCATGCTATTTATGTTGGTTATTCATAGTCACGTTATAAAGACTGGGTCTCCTATTACTTTTTCCAATTGAAAATGGGTCCATACTCAGAGAGAGAGAGAAACAAGACAATGTTAAAAGTAAACACCCATTGGTGAACATAATGGGTCGATTCATTGACTGGTCAGAAAAAAAAAACAGTCCTTTCTTTCACTTACTGCACCAGATTCAAAATGTCTTAATGGTAACAACGCTACGCCATGCAAAAAGTGCAACACTGCATGTAATTCCTGTCACCATGGTGATAATAAGCAACAGTGTTAACTTACCACTGCACTAAATGCACCTGTGCTCAAGGTAAAAACAATCAAAACTCACATGTAAATGAGTCCACACATATTAAAGAATTACGACCAAAGACAGATGACTGACTAACTCCAGTGATGACAATAGTGGTACACTGAAAACTACCAGATGCATAAAAAAATATACTGCATTTGTAACTTTTACCAAGGTGGGAACTGCATGGTTTTGCTCAGTTGATGATTTCAGGACTTCTAAGTCATGTCAAAGCAGTAAAATGTTCTTAGCTCAGTCTATTTCTGTTTATAGTTTATCCTTCTCCCTCGAGAAACTCTTGAGAAACTTTTTAAACATATTCATGCTAACTATTTGTCACGATCAGTTCCTCCCAGGTTCTAGCTTCTGTGGTTTCCCTGTCTTATGTTTTTTAGTTCCGTTCCATGGTTTCGTTTTCTCCTCCCCTCGTTTGATTTTTCACACCTGTCTCTCATTTCTACTATTAAGTTCATGTATTTAAACCCTGTCTTGATCCCAGTGTTTTGGCTGTTCATTGTTAGGCTTCATTGCATTTATGTTGAATGGTTGTGTGTTTGGTTGTTTTGATGTTTTTGCAAAGCCTATAGGTTTGTACTACGTGCTTTTGTGTTTTCTTAGCCCTGAGATTTCCCAAGTCTTTGTTTGAGCCTGCTTGCCCTGTTTGCTTCCGTGTGTTTGTTTTGTTTGCTCATGTATCCCCGTACTCTCCGTGTTGGCTCTTTGACCCTGGACTGCTTTAACGACTCTGATTCTGGATTTGTCCTGAATAAATCTCGCTCTTCTCCGCACATGCGCCCGCCTCCTGACCGCTCAAAGTTACACTATGTTGTTTATTCATACTCTTGATGTAATGAGCCTGGGTATCATCTTACTTTTGCATATTGGGAATGAGTCCATACTGACAAAGAGAAATGTTTGTGATAAAGTAAACTCACCCATTGCTGAACATAATGGGTCGATCCATTGATTGGTCAGATTTGGCAGATATGCATGTTGGAGCTGGAGATGCTCTTTCTAGCTTCATTCTGTGTGAACAGAATCAAAAGGTTTTAAAATACAACTTTCTCATGAAACCAATACAATGACAAAACTCCATATCACTGTTCTGGAATCAGAATTACAAAAAATACATCAACAAAATGCACATCAAAAGTAGTTCTCAAGTAAGCACACCTAAATAAGCTACATCAACAGAGCAGTCAACGATCCAATTCATTTTACTGATGGGAACAGAGTTTGAGATGATAAACCTGGTTAACCACGCTCATGCTATTTATGTTGGTTATTCATAGTCACGTTATAAAGACTGGGTCTCCTATTACTTTTTCCAATTGAAAATGGGTCCATACTCAGAGAGAGAGAGAAACAAGACAATGTTAAAAGTAAACACCCATTGGTGAACATAATGGGTCGATTCATTGACTGTTCAGAAAGAAACATTCCTTTCTTTCACTTACTGCACCAGATTCAAAATGTCTTAATGGTAACAACGCTACGCCATGCAAAAAGTGCAACACTGTATGTAATTCCTGTCACCATGGTGATAATAAGCAACAGTGTTAACTTACCACTGCACTAAATGCACCTGTGCTCAAGGTAAAAACAATCAAAACTCACATGTAAATGAGTCCACACATATTAAAGAATTACGACCAAAGACAGATGACTGACTAACTCCAGTGATGACAATAGTGGTACACTGAAAACTACCAGATGCATAAAAAATATACTGCATTTGTAACTTTTACCAAGGTGGGAACTGCATGGTTTTGCTCAGTTGATGATTTCAGGACTTCTAAGTCATGTCAAAGCAGTAAAATGTTCTTAGCTCAGTCTATTTCTGTTTATAGTTTATCCTTCTCCCTCGAGAAACTCTTGAGAAACTTTTTAAACATATTCATGCTAACTATTTGTCACGATCAGTTCCTCCCAGGATCTAGCTTCTGTGGTTTCCCTGTCTTATGTTTTTTAGTTCCGTTCCATGGTTTCGTTTTCTCCTCCCCTCGTTTGATTTTTCACACCTGTCTCTCATTTCTACTATTAAGTTCATGTATTTAAACCCTGTCTTGATCCCAGTGTTTTGGCTGTTCATTGTTAGGCTTCATTGCATTTATGTTGAATGGTTGTGTGTTTGGTTGTTTTGATGTTTTTGCAAAGCCTATAGGTTTGTACTACGTGCTTTTGTGTTTTCTTAGCCCTGAGATTTCCCAAGTCTTTGTTTGAGCCTGCTTGCCCTGTTTGCTTCCGTGTGTTTGTTTTGTTTGCTCATGTATCCCCGTACTCTCCGTGTTGGCTCTTTGACCCTGGACTGCTTTAACGACTCTGATTCTGGATTTGTCCTGAATAAATCTCGCTCTTCTCCGCACATGCGCCCGCCTCCTGACCGCTCAAAGTTACACTATGTTGTTTATTCATACTCTTGATGTAATGAGCCTGGGTATCATCTTACTTTTGCATATTGGGAATGAGTCCATACTGACAAAGAGAAATGTTTGTGATAAAGTAAACTCACCCATTGCTGAACATAATGGGTCGATCCATTGATTGGTCAGATTTGGCAGATATGCATGTTGGAGCTGGAGATGCTCTTTCTAGCTTCATTCTGTGTGAACAGAATCAAAAGGTTTTAAAATACAACTTTCTCATGAAACCAATACAATGACAAAACTCCATATCACTGTTCTGGAATCAGAATTACAAAAAATACATCAACAAAATGCACATCAAAAGTAGTTCTCAAGTAAGCACACCTAAATAAGCTACATCAACAGAGCAGTCAACGATCCAATTCATTTTACTGATGGGAACAGAGTTTGAGATGATAAACCTGGTTAACCACGCTCATGCTATTTATGTTGGTTATTCATAGTCACGTTATAAAGACTGGGTCTCCTATTACTTTTTCCAATTGAAAATGGGTCCATACTCAGAGAGAGAGAGAAACAAGACAATGTTAAAAGTAAACACCCATTGGTGAACATAATGGGTCGATTCATTGACTGGTCAGAAAAAAAAAACATTCCTTTCTTTCACTTACTGCACCAGATTCAAAATGTCTTAATGGTAACAACGCTACGCCATGCAAAAAGTGCAACACTGCATGTAATTCCTGTCACCATGGTGATAATAAGCAACAGTGTTAACTTACCACTGCACTAAATGCACCTGTGCTCAAGGTAAAAACAATCAAAACTCACATGTAAATGAGTCCACACATATTAAAGAATTACGACCAAAGACAGATGACTGACTAACTCCAGTGGTGACAATAGTGGTACACTGAAAACTACCAGATGCATAAAAAAATATACTGCATTTGTAACTTTTACCAAGGTGGGAACTGCATGGTTGTGCTCAGTTGATGATTTCAGGACTTCTAAGTCATGTCAAAGCAGTAAAATGTTCTTAGCTCAGTCTATTTCTGTTTATAGTTTATCCTTCTCCCTCGAGAAACTCTTGAGAAACTGTTTAAACATATTCATGCTAACTATTTGTCACGATCAGTCCCTCCCAGGTTCTAGCTTCTGTGGTTTCCCTGTCTTATGTTTTTTAGTTCCGTTCCATGGTTTCGTTTTCTCCTCCCCTCGTTTGATTTTTCACACCTGTCTCTCATTTCTACTATTAAGTTCATGTATTTAAACCCTGTCTTGATCCCAGTGTTTTGGCTGTTCATTGTTAGGCTTCATTGCATTTATGTTGAATGGTTGTGTGTTTGGTTGTTTTGATGTTTTTGCAAAGCCCATAAGTTTGTACTCCGTGCCTTTGTGTTTTCTTAGCCCTGAGATTTCCCAAGTCTTTGTTTTAGCCTGCTTGCCCTGTTTGCCTCCGTGTGTTTGTTTTGTTTGCTCATGTATCCCCGTACTCTCCGTGTTGGCTCTTTGACCCTGGACTGCTTTAACGACTCTGATTCTGGATTTGTCCTGAATAAATCTCGCTCTTCTCCGCACATGCGCCCGCCTCCCGACCGCTCAAAGTTACACTATGTTGTTTATTCATACTCTTGATGTAATGAGCCTGGGTATCATCTTACTTTTGCATATTGGGAATGAGTCCATACTGACAAAGAGAAATGTTTGTGATAAAGTAAACTCACCCATTGCTGAACATAATGGGTCGATCCATTGATTGGTCAGATTTGGCAGATATGCATGTTGGAGCTGGAGATGCTCTTTCTAGCTTCATTCTGTGTGAACAGAATCAAAAGGTTTTAAAATACAACTTTCTCATGAAACCAATACAATGACAAAACTCCATATCACTGTTCTGGAATCAGAATTACAAAAAATACATCAACAAAATGCACATCAAAAATAGTTCTCAAGTAAGCACACCTAAATAAGCTACATCAACAGAGCAGTCAACGATCCAATTCATTTTACTGATGGGAACAGAGTTTGAGATGATAAACCTGGTTAACCACGCTCATGCTATTTATGTTGGTTATTCACAGTCACGTTATAAAGACTGGGTCTCCTATTACTTTTTCCAATTGAAAATGGGTCCATACTCAGAGAGAGAGAGAAACAAGACAATGTTAAAAGTAAACACCCATTGGTGAACATAATGGGTCGATCCATTGACTGTTCAGAAAGAAACATTCCTTTCTTTCACGTACTGCACCAGATTCAAAATGTCTTAATGGTAACAACGCTACGCCACGCAAAAAGTGCAACACTGCATGTAATTCCTGTCACCATGGTGATAATAAGCAACAGTGTTAACTTACCACTGCACTAAATGCACCTGTGCTCAAGGTGAAAACAATCAAAACTCACATGTAAATGAGTCCACACATATTAAAGAATTACGACCAAAGACAGATGACTGACTAACTCCAGTGGTGACAATAGTGGTACACTGAAAACTACCAGATGCATAAAAAAATATACTGCATTTGTAACTTTTACCAAGGTGGGAACTGCATGGTTGTGCTCAGTTGATGATTTCAGGACTTCTAAGTCATGTCAAAGCAGTAAAATGTTCTTAGCTCAGTCTATTTCTGTTTATAGTTTATCCTTCTCCCTCGAGGAACTCTTGAGAAACTGTTTAAACATATTCATGCTAACTATTTGTCACGATCAGTCCCTCCCAGGTTCTAGCTTCTGTGGTTTCCCTGTCTTATGTTTTTTAGTTCCGTTCCATGGTTTCGTTTTCTCCTCCCCTCGTTTGATTTTTCACACCTGTCTATCATTTCTACTATTAAGTTCATGTATTTAAACCCTGTCTTGATCCCAGTGTTTTGGCTGTTCATTGTTAGGCTTCATTGCATTTATGTTGAATGGTTGTGTGTTTGGTTGTTTTGATGTTTTTGCAAAGCCCATAAGTTTGTACTCCGTGCCTTTGTGTTTTCTTAGCCCTGAGATTTCCCAAGTCTTTGTTTTAGCCTGCTTGCCCTGTTTGCCTCCGTGTGTTTGTTTTGTTTGCTCATGTATCCCCGTACTCTCCGTGTTGGCTCTTTGACCCTGGACTGCTTTAACGACTCTGATTCTGGATTTGTCCTGAATAAATCTCGCTCTTCTCCGCACATGCGCCCGCCTCCCGACCGCTCAAAGTTACACTATGTTGTTTATTCATACTCTTGATGTAATGAGCCTGGGTATCCTCTTACTTTTCCATATTGGGAATGAGTCCATACTGACAAAGAGAAATGTTTGTGATAAAGTAAACTCACCCATTGCTGAACATAATGGGTCGATCCATTGATTGGTCAGATTTGGCAGATATGCATGTTGGAGCTGGAGATGCTCTTTCTAGCATCATTCTGTGTGAACAGAATCAAAAGGTTTTAAAATACAACTTTCTCATGAAACCAATAGAATGACAAAACTCCATATCACTGTTCTGGAATCAGAATTACAAAAAATACATCAACAAAATGCACATCAAAAGTAGTTCTCAAGTAAGCACACCTAAATAAGCTACATCAACAGAACAGTCAACGATCCAATTCATTTTACTGATGGGAACAGAGTTTGAGATGATAAACCTGGTTAACCAAGCTCATGCTATTTATGTTGGTTATTCACATTCACGTTATAAAGACTGGGTCTCCTATTACTTTTTCCAATTGAAAATGGGTCCATACTCAGAGAGAGAGAGAAACAAGACAATGTTAAAAGTAAACACCCATTGGTGAACATAATGGGTCGATCCATTGACTGGTCAGAAAAAAAAGTCCTTTCTTTCACATACTGCACCAGATTCAAAATGTCTTAATGTTAACGACACTATTCCATGCAAAATGTACTTTATATAATTTATATAATTCCTCTCACCATGGTGATAATGAGCACCAGTGCCAGCTCTTCTAAGAGGCAGCTGGAGGTAACATCTACGAAGACATGATCTCTGTCACAGGCAACATTAGTAAGTGTATTATTGTTACTAGAAGCAACACAACGTCTTTTCCTAACCAGAAACCATGGGTCAACAGTGATATGCGTGCCAAACTGAAGGCATTTACTGCTGCATACAACTCTGGGGACCTGATGACATATAAGAAATCCAGGTACAGCCTACAGGGGCCCATCAAGCTCGAGCTCATCTGACGTTTCTCTTTTGATCCATTAGACCTAAGCAAGATGTGTTTAATTAAGCTGTAGAACACATCCCTTTTAAATTTTCAATGTCTGCATTAAAGTGCGAGTAAACGTTCCCCATAAGTAGTTTCACAAACCGTAATACACGATGTAGGCGCGCACATCATTCTTCAACGCATGACCGCGGTCACAGTTCCATTTGTTGAACCTATATATAATATAACAACGATAGCAATTTGTTCTCTATTGAGTGGTGTTATACATGATAAACAGAAAAGATATTCTCCTAAATGTATATTGTCCAATACAACGACAACATCTGTCACCTGATGCGACGCAAAATGTTCTGTGAACCAAAAAATGCGCGCTGGCTAGGCGCCATTATGCTATACGTTCTTTAGATAACTAGCTAAGAAGTTAACTAGATAAATAGGCCAGCCTCCTTTAACCAGTCAAAAGCTGGAACAATTAGGTTTATACAAAACAAAGAAAACAACATATTAATCAAGCATTGGATCAAAACAGGTTAGCTAACTGATATATTTCAACATCAACGTAGCATTAGCTAGCTAGGTTAGCTATCGCAAATGCTCAGGCCTGAACTTTACTTTTTCGCTAGATCAGCTTACTTATACGACTGTTATTGTTAATACATTTAAACAGTTATAATAAGTAAAAGTTTCAAAAGGCAAAAGATTTTAATTAAAAATGTTTTCAATATTTTTTCTCCACTCACCCTGCCAAGGCGCGTCGAAATCAGGAAGCGAATATTTAGTTAAAAGTTTCACTTTCGTTTCTTTTCCGTGTTGTGATCTGACGTTTGTGTCCTGGTCACGTACACGGATGTTTTCGCCAGAATTGGAGTGGTTTAATTCCTCCGGTTTTTAATGTGTACAAAAGCACAATTTGTAAAAAAAAAAAAAATTAAAAAAAATAATAAAATTAAAAACATCTCCATCCACAGGAAAAAAAAATATGTAAAAACACGCTGTTAAAACTGATATGCGCATTTGTGGTCTTACAATAGTTATTACCGAAAGGTTAACAAGAATGGCTGATCGAGAAAAGGGTGAATCGTATTTGTGGAGTAATAAAGAAGTGGAGTTGTTCCTGGGTATCATATTAGAATAGAGTAACTGTATGCTACATTTATGTGTAAACAAGTCCTGTTTGGCTAGCTACGACAGCTGTTCTGTGCTACTCATCGATATGTACTGCTGCAGTTTTGGATTCTGTTTCCACACCTATAAATATTTCCAACCTTGCTGTCGAACACACGTTCGAGGTGAGCAACATGTTTGTAAAATTAGCTGATGGCGTGCAGCTTGTGTTCTCTGTAAACAAACGTAGCTCGTTAATGAGAGGAAAGTACGGACAAATTTATCCCTGCCTCCAAAAAAAAAAAAGACCAGTTAGCAACCAGGTGCAGCAGCAACAAGACATTAATAATATTTTTTAAATAATAAAACCTTTTGTTGAAGATTAATCTGAATTTCTCAGATTCTGTTGTGAGTCAAATCATTTTACTTCCCTATACCCTTCACAATTACACCATTCAATCTTCCTCTGCCACCATACACCATGTTAACTCCAACAACATCATATGATTTGCTATCTGCTCTTGAATGATTTCCAACCACCTGATAAGGGAGAGTAGTGAATGATGAGTTGATTTTTATTTAAGTCGACCTGCATCCTAGAGAATATGAGACATGAATAAAACTAATGCATACAAAACAAGTTCAGAATGTGGCATCCATTGAAACCTTAGCAGTGTGCATAACTCAGATGACAAAATATGGGGTCCCAAAAAAGTGGTCTTTTGGCTCAACTTGCCTCATGTTAGGTGTAAGTTTATCCAACTATAGGGTACCTTGAGTCATCTGAAAAAAAACAGTAACTGTACAATAAACATGTCTAAGTCCCCTAATAACTATACATTAATAAATGTAATTCTAAATATATTTTATATTTATATTTAAAAAATTCTAAATACAATTAATAATCATTAAATGCCATATTCTGCTGTTTAGTGTTTATGAAATAAATTTACTAAATTGTCCCTGAAGATGTTTTGCCAGTTCTCTAGGATTAAGAAATAGACATACAATTCTTGAATAAAGTTCTTTTTATTCTGACTAAACCAAAGACTGTTGTGCTGAAAATCCCAGGAGATCAACAGTTCTAGAAATACTCAAACCAGTCCATCTGACACCAACAATCATGTCACACTGAAAATCACTGAGCTCACATTTCCCCCCTTTCTGATAGTTGATATGTTCATCAGATGAAGATTTATTTGGTTTAACTAACAGCTAATCTATCTGAGATGATCGTAGCTAATTATTATTAATTAATGGGTTTCAGGTCTGGACTCTGTGGTGGCCAATCCATGTGTGAAAATGATGTCTCATGCTCCCTGAACTACTCTTTCACAATTTGAGCCCAATGAATCCTGGCATTGTCATCTTGGAATATGCCTGTGCCATCAGGGAAGAAAAAATCCATTGAGTATATTCAGGTAGTCAGCTGACCTCATTCTTTGGGCACATAACATTGCTGAACCTAGACCTGACCAACTGCAGCAACCCCAGATCATAGCACTGCCCCCACAGGCTTGCATAGTAGGCAATAGGCATGATGGGCGCATCAAATCAGCCACCTGTCTTTTTACCCTGATGTTCCCATCACTCTGGAACAGGGTAAATCTAGACTCATCAGACCACATGACCTTCTTCCATTGCTGCAGAGCTCAATCTTTATGCTCCCTAATAAATTGAAGCCGTTTTTGCCAGTTAGCCTCACTGACAAGTGGTTTCCTTAAGGCTACACAGCTGTTTAGTCCCAATCCCTTGAGTTCACTTCACATTGTGCATGTGGGAATGCTCTTACTTTCACTATTAAACATATCCCTGAGTTCTATTGTTGTTTTTCTTTGATTTGATTTCACCACACGTTTAAGTGATCGCCGATCACAATCATTCAAGATTTTTTTCTGACCACATTACTTCCTCGAAGATGATGTTTCCTCACTGTCCTTCCACTTTTTAATAATCCGTTGGACAATTCTTAACCCGATTTTAGTAGTTTCAGCAATCTCCTTAGATGTTTTCTCTGCTTGATGCATGCCATTAATTTGACCCTTCTGAAACAGATTAACATCTTTTCCACGACCACAGGATGTGTCTTTTGACATGGTTGTTTAACAAATGAAAAGCTACTCACTGCATCAGTTAGGGTTAAATAACTTGTTGCCAGCTGAAACATAATCACCCATGCAGTAATTATGCAGTGGGAGGCTCTTGCCTATTTGCTTAATTAAATCCAGGTGGTGACCTTAGACAATGAGAAAGTCATGTTGAAAACAAAGTTAAAAAAATACTACAAGAGCTGGGCTTAACAGATATTTGGAGGGACTTGCAAAATCTGATATGAAATATAATTTTTACTCCACCTGCCCGCAGTTCATTCAAGAATAAATAATTGTTTTAATGCAGAGTGTAGATATGCATTTGAATTTGAAAGGCTGTAAAAAAGGCCCAATGGGTCTTTCAGACCATTCATTTATATTTAACACTACATCTTGATGAACACCTAAGAAAACATTGTAGAGGTTAAATACTGGAATGTTGACTGATGCCTCATTTAGAACTACATTACAACTCCAAGTGCACTGCAAGAATAAAAGTAATAAAAGTCACCAAAAATTCACAAACACATAGTGTACATGAACTGTGTCACAAAAAGCTCCCAATTTGTTGTGTGAAATATCCACTGTTGGGGTGATCTCACTGGAAAGGATCCCCACTTTTGTAGTACAGTCAAAGTGTTACAAATGATGGAGAACAATAAACTGGAAGGATAATGCATGTTATAACTGGGACAGGGCTCAACATTTATTAAGGAGTTACAGACCAATTAATCAGACTGCATTCAATCATGCTGTTGCCTATATTATCACCAAGCACTATGAGACATTTGTATGGGTCTTAACTATAGCAAGGCATGCAAGGAATTAATGAATGAATTAACAAATGAACTAAAAATGACTTAATGTTTAAATAGTTTATTAATACCATAAATAGTAAAGTTAATGGTTACAAGAATTGAAGAAATTAAATGTGAATTATATCCTAATTAATGGGTTTCAGGTCTGGACTCTGTGGTGGCCAATCCATGTGTGAAAATGATGTCTCATGCTCCCTGAACTAATCTTTCACAATTTGAGTAAAGTTGAGAATCTTTGGGATGTGCTGGAGAAGACTTTGCGCAGTGGTCCAAATCTCCCATCATCAATATAAGATCTTGGGGAAAAATTAATACAACTCTGGACAGAAATAAATGTTGTGACATTGCAGAAGCTTGTGGAAACAATGCCACAACGAATTCATGCCATAATCAAAGCTAAAGGTGGTCCAACGAAATATTAGAGGTGACCTTTTTTTTGGCCAGGCAATGTATATATGCATACTATATGTATTCATTGGTATTAAAACCCTGTTTATATGTTCAAGTTTACCTTTTACTAATACAAATGTACCTTCCTTATACCTTATCTTTGATTTGAGTTCAAAATTGGAATTAATGAAAATCTGGGATCAATATCACACCCCACTTTTTAACATTTTTTTTTATGAAGAGAAGATGCATTTCTAAATCCTTGATTTTAAATTCGACATGTTCACAGAGAGGAGTAAATAATGATGTAAAATGATAGGGGACAGCGTATCAGGATACGATACCTCTGAAATTTTGAATAGAGAGATGCTGCCTTTATTCTTACAGTGCACATGGAGCAATTAGTGATGTAAATAATATGATTCTGTTCTGATAGAAATTATATAGGGGATACTAGGTTATCGATATTCGACCTGTCACGAAGGCTGAGGATCCGGCGGCAGTTTCCACCCGGACCGAGCCGGAAGGAGACAAAGGACGCTAAGGAAGAGGATTTGTTAAGAGAATTAACGGACTCCAACTATTTATCTGATATGCGTTCGTGACCTCGTGTGAGTTAATTGGTACGTTTGATATGTATTAAACGTTATAAATTGAGTGATAATCTGTTTATTGTACTGAAGTGATGCTTCGGTAATAGCCTATGTGTTCGTTTGCACGCTACTATCTTATCTGTAAGTTTAGCGTCTACTTGCTATCGCAAACTCCGTAAATATATTAGTTTATTTTACACGCTCATGCTGATAAAATCCATTGAGGCAGTTTGCATCAAATGTAGTTGTTTATTATAAGCATATTTAGGATGTAGTAGCTTGCTATACCATATCAGTACACATCACATCATAGCATCATATAAGCACAGTAAACTACACCGCTGTAAACTCACCTGCGAACATCATAACTTAAGAAATATCACACTGCATCAGTTGAAATGTTTAATTCTGTATGGTTGTCCTGCCGTTATTCAGTAAATGAAGTTTATTCCACATCGACTGCTGAGCCTTCCTGGTCTCTAACGAGCCTTACCGGTTTGATTCTTATATGTGAGTGGAGACAGACGTTAAAGTGACACGCTACTCCTGAAAAATAAGGAGCACGCAGCAGTCTACGGTAGCATATTTCAACAAAGCAGCACAACTCGTCAGAAGCGCGCCATGATCATAGTATTGTGTAAACAATGGTGATAATGTCGCACACTCTGGCGTCAAAACGCAACAATGGCGCACACTCTTGACGTTACACGCTAAAACTCCCGGTTTCCCTGTATACGCAACAGTGTTTCCGAATATATTCTCCCTGAATTGAGTTCTGCAAAAGGTCAATTTTCTATGCCAAACGCTTAGAACAAGCCACTTAAAAAAAAAAAACAAACAAACAACTACCCGTGTACGACGTGAGATTCCGCCTCACTTTGTGCCAGACAAATTTTTAGAACATGCCGATATGCAAACAGGTTGAAAAACGCTGATAACTCTACTTGACCTAGCGTTATATTTCTTAAAAACAATAGTGGTGTGTTATGCAGCAGAGCTGTAATATGTAAACCATTAGCAGAATTTTATTGACTGTTCAGTCTCCTCAAGTGGCATGCCGATTTAAATATATTCAGAATTAATTATATTTGTAATGGTTGGCTATTGATAAGTAGCAGTGTTATTTATATGCCAAGAATAGTATTATTAATGGCCTATAGGCCTCCAAAGTACATTACTACATTGCAGATTTTACTGGGGAATTTACAGATTGACTGTTTTGTAATTACTGGTGATTTTAACATACATGCTGACAATCCCAATGACAATTATGCCAAAGGATCTCTGTGCTATACTGGACTCTTAGTCTCTTTTAGTTTGTGGCTGGTAGCGCACACTCTCATGGTCACACTCTGAATTTGACCTTTTCAAAACTTGTCAACATATCAGCCTCTGTTAAGAATGTAGCTTTGTCAGATCATTACAATGTGTTCTATGATACGTGGGTCTCACCAGAATTCAAGGTGAGATGCATACTTAATTTACATTTATGCATAGTCAAAAACAGGTGGGTTTCTGCTTCTTTCAGGGTCTCTCAATCCTTGCATTATCTCTGTTCTATGGCATTGAAGGTCAGGCAGACCATGCCAGGGTGTACTCCCTTAGAAAAGCTAGAATAACGGCCATCGCACACATAGCCAGAGCATGAAATTTCCACAATACTTAACAGATTAATTATAAACACACATTTACAACATTTAGATGACACTTTTACAATTGCAAGTGAGGGTTAAGGACTTTGCTCAGGGGCCCAACAGTGCTAACTTGGCAGTGGTGGTCTCTAACTGAATCTTGAATCTTCTGATTAAAAGTCAAGTATCTTAATCACTGAACTACTGTAATATTTTTGAAGTATGAGGTATTAATAAATCTGTCCTTTTTATTGCAATTTTAATGGAAAATGATGCAGATTGAACATTAAACGTGATGAGTGATGATTATGGTTTGCCTTTTGTTGTTGTTCTGGGTAAAGAAAGCGTGGCTTAAATAAGAACAAACAGCTGTAATGCAGAGTTCTCTGTGTAAATACTGCATTGTCTCTTTTAGAGGAATAAATCAAATTGCACATAAACTAGGCATCTGAATGTGCAATGAGTAAATACCAGAAAATTAATGTAAATGTAATCTGCTTGTCTACTGTTAATTGCTGCACTGTTTGATCACTGATCATTAATTAGTAGTAACATTAATTATTATAGGGACTGATCATTTTAATGAAATACCAATTCAAAATAAAATTAATATCCAAAACTGTCCTGCCCATATTTCTATGTCAGTGGACTAAAATACCTCTCAGATCTAGACTATAGCTGATAATATCCAGTCTGATGTGGAGGCCATTTGCCATGAGCCTTTTTAGATTCCAGCAGTACTGGTTCCTTTGTTTCCCACCCCTTGTGTCAATCCTTAACAAAAGGGAAGAAAGAGGAATGTTAGTTGGCCTAAAAATGAGCAAGTAGATTATCAAAAATGAAATGGCAGGACCGGCGTCAATGACCAGCGTTATGATGCTGATAGTGGTCAGATGAACACCCCTGCAATTTTTCACTTTGTGTAAGGAGATCTTTGTTCTCAGTTTGTACACAACATATTTAGAATTAGTTTGTTTCATTTCAGCCTCAGTCATTATGACAATACTGCTGTCTTTGAAAACAAAATCTGATATTGCCTCCACAAACCACAATATTAATTAATATTACTTTTAAATGGACACAACATACAGTGGTGCTTGAAAGTTTGTCAACCCTTTAGAAGTTTCTATATTTCTGCATAAATTTATTATTTAAATAAAAAATAAAAGGGTACCCCCTCACACCTTATCATCTCATTGATTGAAAACACCTGACACATTTACGTTTACATTTACAGAATTTAGCAGACGCTCTTATCCAGAGCGACTTACAAAAGTGCTTTGTCATTTACTCATAGAATCTATCCAAGTACAGTATAGTAGGTTAGAATTAAACATACCAATGAACTAGAATACTGTAGAATACAGGAATCAATACTGATAGCTAGAAGTGCAAAATACATAAGGTCTATCTTAAACAATGATAAGTGCTATAAACAATAAGTGCTAGAGTTTGTTAAACAACATAAACAATACCCTACAATAAGTACTAAATTAGTCAGTCCATATGGGAGTCAGTTATCCTTTAAATATTCTACATATAGATGGGTCTTCAGTCTGCATTTGAAGACTGCAAGGGACTCTGCTGTCCAGACAGCAAGTGGGAGTTCATTCCACCATCTTGGAGCCAGGACAGAAAATAGTCTCGATGCTTGTCATCCATGAGGCCTGAAGCAAGGTATTTCAAGCCGAGTCGTACTTTAGGTTCGAAGTACTCGAGGTACAGATCGGGTTTTGATCATTGACCTCATGTATGAAGGAGCTGGTCCATTTTTGGCTTTGTAGGCAAGCATCAAGGTTTTAAATCTGATGCATGCAGCTACAGGGAGCCAATGAAGGGAGCGCAGCAGTGGAGCAGTGGACTCATATTTCATCTTCAAATGATCTGCTAATCCTAAAGGTTCACATACTTTTGCAACTCACAGATAATACTGGATCATTTTCAATAAACAAATGACAGAGTCTAATATTTTGTCTCATTTGTTTGACTTGGTTCTCTTTATCTACTTTTAGGACTTGTGTGACAATCTCATGGAGTTTTAGGTCCAATTTATGCAGAAATATAGAAACCTATAGAAATACAGAAAGCAACCTCTGTGATTTGTGTTCTAAGCTCTTCAGCGAGAGATTCACAGATAGACAGCTCTATGTAGATTAAGATTTTGGTGATGTCAATGTCTCATAATGTCCTTAACATTTTCCTGTGAGAATGGCGCTTTAAAAAAAAGAAAGAAAAACGGTGCAATGTCGTGACTGCCATCTTGTGGCAGAGTAAGGTATACACTTATTTTTAATGTGTCTTCTTCAGACCACCTACATCCAGTGTATGGCCTCGTTGCTACAGACACATACATGTAAGTACCGTTTCCTCACAGTAACACAGTAACTCTCTCCAGTTTATGTGAACATTATGGAGCAGCATTCCTAATTCCTTGTTTTCCTATTTCTGGTGTTCATATTTATTCCTCCTTCCTGCCTGTTCTTGTTTGATTGTTCCCATTATAAATGATCTGCATGTTTTCGATATGGACTGAACTTCAAAGGGTGAACATCTATATAAAAGCAGTATCACCACTAGCTCAGCTAATAAAACATGTTAGCTCATACCACACTCAACCCCTTTTAGCCATAGCTACCAATGTCCATCAGTTATGGCAGTCTGTCATTTATGCTGTCAGCATGTTAACTCTGCAGTAATTTAGGCTAAGGCTTTTTCAATTAGGTAACAATTGAAAGCCAAAGCTTGTCTAGCAAAGCTTACATAAATGTTAAAACACAAAGGAAAGTTTGACTAAAACTATCATGTTTATGTAGTTACAAAAACCTATGTATGGTAAGTACAAATTCTCATTATACTGGCAAATTTATATTTTGATCTACAATTTGCTACATATTTGACACTGAACGTTAAAAATGTATTGTATTTCGTATTGAGATGTACATGTACTCTAGTTTACTACAACACTGTGAGGTAGAAAATGTGTGAAATAATGGCGTTATGTTAAGACATGCCATATGTTAAGACAATTCATTCATGCCTCTCTCTCTCTCTCTCTCTCTCTCTCTCTCTCTCTCACTCAAACACACACACACACACACACACACACACACACACACACATTGTGTATCACTAACTGAACTGTTACTGCTATTGATAAACCATGTAGGCTTAATAGGTGATTATAAATATATTTAGTCATGACTCTGTATTATATCCACATATTTATAAATATTTCATTTGTACACACACAAATCTCTTTTCACTGGACTTCTCAGCTGTGTAAATAGTGTGATGAAACTATATACCAAGCATGTGTGTCTATAATCATGATTTCAATAGCAGCTAAGTGTCATGACCTTTTCAAATAGTTAATCAATAACATCTTCAGTCCTTGTTGGGAAAGGATTGTGCCATTTACGGTCACATCGTGATCAAATAGCTGTAATCAATTCATGCCTCACATACTCCTTGATAAGATATAAACAGATATGCCAGATATTTATATGAACTGATAAAATGTGGAGTAACAGCTTGTTTTGCTTTCTCTTGCTTATTCTTGTAAAATTGTAAAATGAAAACGTGACCATAGGTGTAGACCTAGTGCTTATAAATGTCTTCACTCATAACCGTTGTGTTTTGTCTCAGATCTCCACCTGGACAAACTGCAGGTGAATCAACCACTTATAATATTTTACACATACAATATTTTATGGTAACATCAATGGGATTCTACTTCAGAGAACATTTAACATGTATTTATTTCTCAGGAGAATATCTCCAATTGGTCTGACCAATGTCTGACCAACAGATTCGATCTGAGGTAGCCAAGTTTGAAGGAGGTGGAGGAACTTATTAAGAGAGGTCACTCAGCATCCACGGCAGGCCCTAGCGGTGTACCCTACCTGGTCTACAAGTGTTGTCCTGAACTTCTCCGGCACTTATCGAGGATCTTGAAAGTGATATGGTGAAGGGGGAGAGTCACTTACCAGTGGAGGTGTGCTGAGGGAGTTTGGATCCCAAAAGAGGAGAACTCTAGAAACATCAACCAGTCTCAGTTTCATTACTGAGTGTGAAAGGGGAGGCGTTTTTTAGCATCATCTCACGAAGACTGACCAAGTTTCTCCTCAAGAACAACTTTATTGACATCTCAGTACAGAAAGGTGGGATTCCCGGAGTTTCTGGATGTTTGGAGCACACAGGGGTAGTTACACAACTCATCAGAGAAGCCCATGAGAGCAGAGGTGACCTAGTTGTGTTGTGGTTGGACCTGGCCAATGCATATGGTTCCATACCACACAAGCTGCTCGAGCTAACACTTCACCGCCACCATGTTCCCAGTAAGATCAAGGATCTCATCCAAGATTACTACAGTAATTTCAGGATGAAGGGCACTTCTGGGTCAATAACATCAGACTGGCATCGTCTTGGGAAAGGAATAATAACAGGCTGTACCAAGTGTTATTCTCTTTGCCCTTGCCATGAACATGGTTGTCAAGTCAGCTGAGGTGGAATGCAGAGCTCCCCTAATCAAGACTGGTGTGCGGCAGCCCCCCATTAGAGCTTTCATGGACGATCTTACCATCACAACTACATCTGTCCCAGGAAGCAGGTAGATCGTGCAAGGACTTGAGAGGCTTATCACCTGGGCAAGGATGAGCTTTAAGCCCTCTAACTCAGGATCCATTGTGCTGAAGAGGGGGAAAGTGACCGACAAGCATCATTTTTTAATCTCTGGAATTGTCATTCTCAGAACAACCAGTTAAGAGCCCAGGCAAGCTATTTCATGCAAACCTGAAATATTCAGCTGCTGTCCAGAAGTCCAACAACGAGCTTGAAGCTTGACTCACCAAGGTCGACAAGTCCGCCCTGCCTGGTCGATTTAAAGCCTGGATGTACCAGCATTCTATCTTACCGAGAGTCTTGTGGCCTTCCAAAGACCCAGGTCAGCAAAGCCCAGAGACACCATCTACTCCAGGAAGAGATCTGCGCAGGCGTGGAGGAAGAGCGAGTTAGCAGGGCGGTGGGACTCCGGCAACAGGGAGTGTGGACTAGGTGGGAGAACCTACTGCAGCACAGGATTTCCTGGTCAAACATCATGCAGGCAGACATCTATCATGTCCAGTTCCTGGTGCAGGTGGTTTACGACGCCCTGCCAAGCCCAGCAAACCTCCATGCTTGGGGAAAGAATGAGACACCTACCTGCCTCCTTTGCTCTGGAAGAGGCTCTTTGGAACATCTCCACATTAGCTGCCCAAAGGTACTTGCAGATGGTCGCTATCGGTGGCGTCATGACCGGGTGCTTAAGGCAGTCGCTGAGAGCATAGCCTCAGCCATCAACACCACTAAACACCATCACACCCAAAAGAAGGTAATCACTCTTATCAAATGGGGAGATAAACCGCAGGCACGATCCAGAACAACAACGGACCTCCTCCACACAGCCTCCGATTAGCAATTCCAGGTTGATCTGGGAAGGCAGCTGAAGTTCCCTCAGCACATAGCCGAAACATCACTCCGCCCAGTCATGATCATCACCTCTGCCACTTCAAAACAACTGATCATGCAGGAGCTTTTTATTTATTTCTGTATCATTCTAGTGAAATAATTCAGGTAGGTAATTAGACTAAGATACAAATTTATCCTAGGTAAGGCAAAAACATGAAATTCCTTGAATATGAATTATTACTAAATATATTCAACACTTTTACAAGTTATCCATTAGCATTTACTTTAAGCACTAGATGGCACCATTGTAGCACAAACTTAAAAGAGTACGTGCCTTTCATGTCCTGTTCATTCTATGTTCAGTGAATGGATGGGTTAGGTTGTATTTGTATACAGTTTGTGTACAAGTAGGTCTTCTGTTCAGTAAGATCAGTTAAGGTCGTTGGTAAACGCTGTACTGTACATTTTAATGGAAATATGAAATCTTATATGGCCAGTTTACAATAGGATAAAGATTAAGACAGAAACTACTGTGTTAATGGTAAATCAACACTGGAAAATCATTTTCAGGCTTAATCTGGAATTAAGAAACTGGACAATAGTCTTTAAATGTTTAAAAAGTCACAATCCATTTACCACAGAAGCACTGGCTGGGTGAGGCTTTGTGGACCTGTTGTAAGTGTACAAACTAAGTGTTTCATAGTAACGTCATATACTGATTTTATGACTACTTTATTCTTTATAATCTCCAACATTTTGTGTTGCGTGACATTGATTTTACTGAAAAATGTTTTGTAGCCTCCCCATATCACACTCGCACACACACCCTCCCCAGTGTAAGAATAAAATCCTTTCTTATAAGAATAAAACCTCACCTGTAAAAGTACAACATTTTCCTAGACTAAACATTTGTTAGATAATATGTGAAGCACTATGTTCAATTTTATGAAGGGCAGTATCTGAAAAACACGTAATCATCACTAGAGGGCAGTATCTGAAAAACACATAATCATCACTAGAGGGCAGTATCTGAAAAACACATAATCATCACTAGAGGGCAGTATCTGAAAAACACATAATCATCACTAGACGGCAGTATCTGAAAAACACATAATCATCACTAGAGGGCAGTATCTGAAAAACACATAATCATCACTAGAGGGCAGTATCTGAAAAACACATAGTCATCACTAGAGGGCAGTATCTGAAAAACACATAATCATCACTAGAGGGCAGTATGTCAAACCGTTAAATAATACCAAAACCGTTTTTATAGTCGGAGATTGGGCAATATTGTAAAAGGGTAAAAAAAAAAAAAAAAAAATAAAAACAAAAACATTTAAGCCTATTTTATCAAGTCTATAAAACTTGCAAAACCTTAAGCAACATACAGAGGCTGCACAGATCACACACTGTAACATCATAACATTAGAAACATTCTCTGAATTTGGGAGGGGAGCAAGACTGACTGGCTGGCTGGCTGACTGCCTTCAGTGAAGAGGTAAACAATTAATGTCTTCATTTATTATATCTTTGTGAAATATTCCTTCTGCCTGTGCCTCATGTATTACTACTGAATAGAGAGGTTTTAACTGTGGCATGTTCTTCTTCTTCTTCTTCTCTCTCTCTCTCTCTCTCTCTCTCTCTCTCTCTCTCTCTCTCTCTCTCTCTCTCTTTCCCTCTCCCTCTTTTCCCAAATGAAGGGACATTGCTCTGGTGTCAGCTGTTAGCTCTGTGTTAACTCTGAGTTTGACTTTAGATAAAGAGAACATTCTTCATCCTCCACAGATAGAGACTTTTTTTTGCCTGCTTTATGATGCCTGTTTAACTGTTTCTTCTGAGAAAATTTCAATAGGGCCAGTGCATCTTTGTACAATATTCCATTCATCGCACACACAGTACTGTATACAATCTATCTTTAAATCCAACAATTAAAGCTTTGTGCAAAATGCTGGTTTAACAAATATTCCTTTAAAAAGTCCCCAGGTAATGATCCATGGCATAACAGTAGAAATATCCTGAAACATTTCCTCCATCATGTCATATTAAAAGAAAAAAAAATTGTGTGACAAAATATATGTAGGCACATCTAGAAACAAAGCATGGAAGGATAATAATATTCTAAACAATTTTCTGAACAATATTCTTTTCACTTCAGACATAGGACAAAAAGGCTCTAAAACCTCCTGGTATTTTTAAAAGGAACATTACATAACATCTTCTCCAGTTCTTGTTTTTATTGCATTTTATTATTTACCTGACCTCCAGTTCATCTTTGAGTTAAATAATATTCTATACCATACTCTTTAACAATATTCTATACCATATTCTTTAATAATATTCTATACCATACTCTTTAATAATATTCTATACCATACTCTTTAACAATATTCTATACCATATTCTTTAATAATATTCTATACCATACTTTTGCATTCTATTCTGTACCATATTCTTTCATTTAATAATCCTCTTTACCATATTCTTTCTACCTCCATGCCTCTGAAAATTTTAATAATTTGACAGGAATATTTCTCTCTCTCTCTCTCTCTCTCTCTCTCTCTCTCTCTCTCTCTCTCTCTCTCTCTCTCTCTCTCTATTTCTCTCTTTCACTCTTCTTTTCTGCTCTCTCCCTTTCTGTTTGGTTACACACGCTTCTCTCCTTCAACAGCTAACTGATTAAATCATTTCTTCTGAGCTCCTTTGGCTTGTTGCCAGCATTTTGAACCTCCTCATATCAACACTCAGGCAAGAAAACAGTGGAGCATAATGAAATCTAACAGACTGGTGAGCTAGAATCAGCCCTTCACTTCAATGAAATATATTCTAGGAGTATTATTATCAGAAATAAATACAGATGTTTTAAGTTTGGTAAAAATAAATAAATAAATAAAATAAAATAAATAAAAAAGGTCCCACTGTGTTGAATGTGACCTTGTTTCTTTCTGAGACAGAGACCGAACAGGAAGAGACAGAATGCTGTAATGCATTATGACTTGGTCATATTACAAATGAATTATGATTAGTCAATTATGATGCCGAACTAATTTCCATCTTGGATGTAACTGATGTGTGTTTCTGGAATTAAATAGTTTCAGGCAACCAGTGTAGCTACTTTTACTTATAACCACATGTTACATAGCTCCTGAAATTATTTCACTACCTGAAAATATCAAATAACAGTAACTAATCCTGGTTAGAGATTGTTTTTACATTAGACCTGTTGCATGTCTTACTGTGTGTCTCCTACTTTGCTGACCCCAATTCCAACTGCCAAACTGTCTCTGTCAGTGTTCCTGTTACAGTGTGGAAATGGTTGCTGGGTGAACATTGCTAAGCAAGGAGAGAACGACCCCGTTATGTTGCTCTCCCAAATAGAAAGGGTGCATTACCTGGGCAGCACACAGCACAGCTGGGATTCAAACCTACCCTTCAGCAATGGGGCTGATAAATGCACTGAAGGTCAGGAATGTGGTTGAATACAATAAAAATAATCAGTCTGAATTACTGAGTGTCAAAATTCCAGAAACAAAAAGCAGAGTGTCGTGGATGCTACATCTTAGCCACAGACAGAGAACAGTTGTCATTATTAGCTCCCAACATGCTACCAGCTTACGTCAGAATTGCCGGTTATCATTGGAGCCTCTGGGGACAGCGCTGTATAAAAGTTTAATCATAATGGCAGTTGCTGCGAATGTTTTCGCCAGGCAGGCAGACAGACAGGCTGAGGGGTTTTCGCAGCAGGGGTCCTACCTAGCGTGCGAGTGGAGTCCTGTGCTGGCGGTGGCCTACTTCGGTAAACACTCACTACGTTTTCTTTCTTTCTTTCTTTCTTAAAAAGAAAACATTGAGATGGGATGGGACATATGCTTCCCAAGATAACAAATTGCCAGGGAAGAAGGAACTGTTCAGAAATGTTTCCTCAGCGTGTGTTCACATTCATTTTTGATAAATAAATTCCCCGCCTCTGGGGAAAGCATGTTAGCCTAGAAATAATTAAGCGGGTGGTCACGTTACGTTTGTATTTCAGTTACACTTACTTTGTGGTTGTTTCTCTTGTGTATGCAGTAATGGAGACCCTTGAAAAAACTAAAACGCTCTGATAATATAAACTATGATTTAAACTATTTTAAGTTTAAAATGTAAAATTTAGAACACAGTGAAAGGCGATTTCAAATCCGTTCGTTTGTGACAAAACAGCATATGCAAGTATGAATGGTTTGTTTGCTTCTTAAAAATACCAAATGCTTGAAACGGGTACGAGAAAACGAACAGACAGTCAGTGGCTCGAAGGTATGAATGAGCGTGAGGACCACCAAGACAAGGCACTAGAATGGTGCGTGCACTGTACTTCGCTTCGTTTCCAGCAGCTGGCGATATGCGCAGCGTTCAGGCGCCTGGCCTTTAATCACGTGTTCACTATTTTGAACGTAACCGTGGATGTCACATACCAACAATGTGATGAGCATACAGGCGCGCCGGCATAAAAGTATGGATCCCGACATACGAACGCGCTGGCGGGAGTAAATAAACCTGTCCACCTTTTGGACGCAGACCTCATGCGCATCATGGAGAGATGAAAAACCACCAGAGTACCTTAAGGCAGTTTGTCCGTAAATATTTGAACTAGCTACATGGAATGACCCGAGTGTCTGTTTCGCTAAGAGAGAAAGTTACGGTGAAAATATACAATGTTTATGAATGGAAGTTATGTGAACAGCTCCGCACTGGACCCCAGCGAGCAAGCTCTGACCCGACCGCCGTGGGTCACTACAACTTTGGGCGGCTTACTCATATTTACTATAGTAGTGGATATTCTCGGAAACCTTTTGGTGATTTTCTCCGTCTACAGAAACAAGAAACTTCGGAACGCAGGTGAGTGTCGCGCGAGCGATCCGGGCGCGAGCGAAAGGTACTCGCGTCCACCGGCGCACTAGCAATCGGAGAGTTGCGCCCGCCGGACACATTAATCCAGTCGACAATAGCTGTTTAGAGCCATAAAACATGCAGGCCGCATAACGTAACTTTTATAATCTCCTTAAAAAAGGATGTAGGTTGGAGGACAAACAGGGCCTTTTGTGTAACTAGGTTGCGCTCAGGTTCAGGCACTATTGCGTTTGGTGTTCCTTACCTGCTTATAGATAAGGTGACAATGGCTCAAGCTTTTGATAAATCAGACTTCACAAATGAACAAGTCCTCGTTGACTACACGCCAAAAAGGAAATGTAGGTAAGTTTCTCCGTCGCAAAACACTGTAATCATTATACAGGTGTAGATGTTATTTGGCGCTCTTCGTGTTGTACAGTCTTGCTAGTTCAGATGTGTAGTTTTAGACAGATGCGTATGGATGGATATGCGCTTTTTACACGCGTAACAGGACAGTACGTCACTCAACGAACCGATCCGTGAATTCATCCGATTTTAGACAACGCTGTGTGTTTAACCCAACGCGACTTTCCTCACATGTATATATAGGTTTGACTTTCCTTTTAATTATTGGTTCATTTCGTGTACTCGGATATTTTCAACATTGCAGCGTCGAATTTCTCTGTAGAGGACCCGGGCGGTATTTTAGATAGCTCACTGACTGCGGACGGAAAAGCGCGCGTTCCTGCCTTTGACTGAAGTGCTGAGGGTTGTGCGTCGCGAGCCCACCGGGGACGTGGCCATTCGTTCCGGCGTCCGTCCCTTCATACCGGCACCGAGCGCAGTGAGACCGATTCTCACACATCTCCTTTCAGTCGCAGAACGTCAGATGAAGGGAAGGTGCAGTTATAAAAACCCAAAACGTAACTTTTAGAACGTGCCTCGTGTAGAAAGTTTATTATGATAAGAATAGTTGCTATTTAATTGAGCCCCGACCCACTTCGTGGAACCTGACATCATTCCTAGCTATTAAATGCGCCCGCAAAAAAGTGTTATGACCTGAAAAGGAATTTAACCGAAACACTGAATGGCAGGATCCCTTTTTAAAAAGTATGGATCTCTGTATGCATACGTATTATCGGTTTGCGTTATGTTTATACGCTGCAACCTGTGGATGTTAATCCCCCTTTGGACATTTTTTTTTTTTTAATTACCGTTGTTCCATACTGCCTTTCCAGGGATTACTGGTCTAGGACTGGCTCTCCCTTTCACAGCCATCATTATAAAAACACTACTACACAAACTACTACGTGACACTAAAACGGCTCTGTGGTCCGAGACAGAAGCGTTTAGGCGTGCAGCACGTGCGCGCGAGCGCCGTTGAAAGCTCTGGGCTGTTTTAGGGATTCGTTCCTCATTCGTTCGTTTTTTGTTTTTTTTTTCGTTAATCTCTTTTTCTCTTCCCTTCCATCGCGACTGGAGGGATGTTTTAATTGCACTTTGCTTCACTGTAATCTTGTACCTGCAAAGTAACATGTAAATATTTGCAATACGTAGCCTAGGCTATGTAATGATCGGCTGTCATGGATTTAAAAAAAAATAAATTACGGAAATAATGTTCTGCCGTCTGGATTTAACCTGTTGGGGTCAACAGAAGGAATCCTCTAGCATCATTTCATTCATCCTCGTGCATTCATTCATGCTAAGAAGACAATGCCAATTCTTATCGAGTATAGCTCCGTGATCTTTAATCTAAGAAAACATCTTATCAAAATGCAATGTAGAGGCAGTAATTGCTGTAATAGCTGCTATTGATTTAGGATGCGCAGTCATGTCTAGCAGCGCCTGCAACAGTCTCTGCGCTGGAGATCCTCTTCAGTAGGATGTTTGCTTCCTCTGATTGGCTACTGAACAGGAAGCAGATTCAGACGAAGGCATTTAATAGTGCACCTGCGTGTGAAGTGAACTCAAACCACAGACAGTTGTTGAAGTTGGTACTGGCGTGGGAAGGACACTGAGAAGACCAATCGCTAGAGTGGTTTATGACCGTACCAACCCGTCGCAAAACCTCAGGTTGGACTGAGGTGTTTTTATCGGTACAGCTGTCAGCATAGCTATTGGTCACGCTACCCCCTTTTTCTGCCAAATGGGTATGGAGATGGAGATTGTGTTTGTGTGAGTGCGCATGTGCGTGTGTGTGTGTCTGAGAGTGAGCATGTGAGTGTGTCTTTGTGTGGAAATTTGAAATGCCATTTGTGTGAACATTCACCCTGAAAGGCGGTGTGATTCTACAGATGGGTTGTGATCTAGGATGACTCTCCCCCTTGCTCTCCCTGGCTCTTTCTTCCCAGTTCTCTCTCCGTGTTAGCACTAGGTCTTGCTAGCAGGACAAAAGTTGAGTAACACTGTCCTGGAGGGTCTCTGGACCAGTGACCTCGGCGAGCTCACTGAACAGTCTTGCAGGGGGAGAGACTGGATGTCTCACGGCTGATGTCCCTCTTAAAACTATTCGTGGAATTACATGTTTGCTTATGTGGTGTTTTTTCATAAATTACCAAAAGGGTGTAATGATTTCAGTATAGTATCCAAAATGGAGAGCATTTGAACACTGTATCATAATTTAAAAAATCATGTTCATGTTTCTATTCAAGGCATGTTTTTACAAAAATTGCTTCAGTGCCTAAAAATTAAAACGGAAATTGTCAGAAAAATTCTAGCTTCAAATGTTACAAACGTATCTTATATTGACAAATATAAAAAAGCAATTTTCATTAAAAAAACAAAACAAAACAAAAACAAAACACACTTTAAAGGAAACATGACTATTGATACTCCCCAGGGTCTCTTTCAAGGGGTTTATGGTATTATGGCATAAAACGTTTTCTAAGAGGCAGTTCAAGTATTTTTATTATTTATGAACTGCGTGATTTTTTGAGATTATTGTCCAGGTACATGTTAATATTTTGTTTCTACAATAAAATTGAATTTTCTGATCTGAACCCGTCTGTGTAACTGTAGATTCTCTCTTTTTTTTTTCTTCTAAAATAAAAGAGGATCTTCATCAGTCACCGGAATCATGAGCTGAAAATGTGTGTTGTTACACCTTTAATAGTTTTTCCAGAGCAGCTTTACTGAAATCCAGGGTCGCTGGGATTAGTGGCAAGAGGAAACTCTAAAAAAAAAAAAAAAAGCATGAGGAAGGAACCATGAGAGAACCAAGCTTCAAAAGGGCAAGCGATCCTTATTCCTCTGGGTAGTGTCAGATACTAAAGTTATATACTCACTGATGAAGCTTGCCAAGTAGGATAAAAAACAATGATCATACATGGTAAGCTTGTGGTCTATGTTAAAAATATTTAATATTTACACAGACATATATGTATGCAGTCCTTTGCTTGGGTATATACAAGGGGGGCATACTTAAGTAAACTATTTCTATGATACTTCTCCAACAGACACTTCACCAGTTAGCAAGGATAGGGCAGATAACATGCCACATCCCTGCTTGGCCAGCATGGGGAGGGAGGAGCCAATCTCAGTACGGTGGTTCTGATTGGGTCCTGCTCCATCCTCCTTCCACTGGAGGGTTTAATAAGAGCAAAGGGCAGCCGGTCTGAAGCACTGGATGACAGGCTGCTGGTGCCCTAGCAAGGCCAAAGGCTCTGGTGGAGTGTGTCCCAGCATGCTTTGCACCAAGTGATGAACCAACCACAGTGCTAAGCAAATGTATGGAAGCAGTAGATATATTTTTTGGTTACTTGAAAAACGTAAGCTTAACAGCAGGCAAATTAAAGGAAATTATTGAAGGTCTATAATCCATTTTAGAGTTTTTTTTCTTTCATTCTATACACTGACCCATTTCTATAGTTTAACATTTTATTTGGAGTGGCACTTAAAATAGACTGGAATGGACAAGATAAAAAAAACTGATTTTGGAGAGAGAGAGAGAGAGAGAGAGAGAGAGAGAGAGAGAGAGAGAAATAGAAATAGCAAAGCTAGACAATAAGACATGAGGTGCTTTCCTATATAGCCACACTTCTAGCTATTTGACCTTTTCCAAGCATGCACAATTCAGTGCCTTGGGCGATATTTGCTCTTTAATACTGAATTGAGACCAGCTTCTCCACCTCAAATACCATCATGTTATTATAAGATGATGATTAGTGCTGATCTCAAATCAGCCTCCTATAAGCTCCGATAGGTCACCTTAATGAGGCATGGCAGGACTTGGATCAGGTCAATACTTAAAGGGCTTAGTAGTCAGACTCCATACTCTGTGTGTGGGGGGGTGGGGGGTGTCCTACCTGAACAAAAGGTCAAAAGCAGGAGATTCTGCAGCACTAGATTAAGAAAGTTCTTCCTGAGTTTGTTGATGTATGTACATGTGTTTGATCCTTTTTGGGGATTAATGTTTTATGCCATAATGGCAGGCTGTGGGATTTTTTTCTTTTGACGAGTTGCTCTTTTTCATCTCTGTTGATATGAACAAATCCATCATGGTTTAATTAATTTTAGGCCAACTGGGATTGTGTGTGACCCTGATTCGCTGACCCCTGCTGTGATCAGATGTGTGTGTACATGCAGGTGTGTGTGTGTACCAGGTGTGTACCATTACAGGAGCACAGTTAAGCTTTACTGTTCCAAACCTCATTAAGTCAATCTTTTACAAAGTTCTAAAACTTGTTTTAAAACATGCTATGTAAATAATAATGCAGATTATTATTATTGTTATTATTATTATTTTAGTAGTAAAGCAGCCCATCAAACCATATGACTACTATATCAAGCAGATCAACAGTAGTACATTATGTAGACACTGACAAATGTATTTAATCAATTAATCAAGAGGCCCAACATCCTGTGCAACAACTGTATGTGTCTGGACCACTTGAGAGGACATTGGACCTGTCAATCAATCCAACTACCCTCCCATTAGCCTGAGCTCATCAATGGGTGTGCAAGGGGGGAAACTGGGTTCTTCTATCATATATATGACCCTCCCATAAACCATTCTCATTGGTTATGTGTGATGCACAGCATGCATTTCAGGAAGGGTATTGTTAAGAGGGGGCCATAGGGTTGGGGACAGTCTAACAGTTCACATTGGTACCATCGGGTGGAGTTGGCCATCAAAGGTATTTAATGTACTCCAAGCTAGTTCCTGGAGTACAGATTTTTTGCATCTGCTGGATGTTCTGTGAGTAACACCCCACCCCCCATTAAATGAACTTCGTTACCTAATCACACGTCGTGCTGGTCAATTCTGAGAGTGGACGAGGAGCTGGTCTGTACATTAAGTACTGGTAGTTGAGGAAGGCCACAGTTTGGGTTGTCTGTGCTCTTTGATGTCTCCCCAGATTTAGTATACTTAAATGTTAGTATACTTAATATAGGAGACACATTTATGTAATGGTCACCTCATAAAGTCAGGGCTAGGACCAGCTATGATAGGGCTAGGGTTAGGGCTAGCTATGTTAGGACCTTTGGCCCCAACTAGATGGATAGCAAGCTAGCAAACCTAGTACTTGAGTCCTAGAGAGATAACATTTATATCAGTGTTAGTGGGCTAGGGGCTCCTTGGGTGGCTAGCAGGTATTAATAACCACCTGGATCACCTAGTCACCTTGCCTAATGAGTCACTTGACCTTTCATACAGACCTATCAATAAGCCCTGAATTGAGTAGTCCATGGGTAGCGTTTCATTCTGTATGCATTTTAATGTCTTTTACATGAAAGATATTTCATGTGTTTTGTATACTTGAGCTGCTGTAGTACAGAGAACAAACACCATAGTTTCAACTTAACTTTATATCTTAACTTTACAACTTAACTTTGCACTTTTAACTTTCATAGTCTTGAGGCCTGAAGATAGTATTCTAATTTATTCTATTATTCTTCATCATACTCTTATGTTAGTGCCAAACTAATGTAGGTTTCCTTGTGCGCGTCACTCAGTCCCCACAAGTAATCCAAACTGCAGCAGCAGGTCTTATTTTAAGCATTCCTGCAGCTCCTACATCACTGTAGCGCTGCATTCCCTCCTCTGTATCAGTGTTTGTCTGCATGCCCGGTGCTGGATGGTATTCTGTCCTGGGTGTTGTCCTCTCTCCATTCCTTGAGCCTGATTCAGTCCCCCAGGGCGCTGAGGTTTCTGGTTGAGAGTACGCTGCGCACGACTGGATGCCGTTCTCATGGGCGTGTGACTGAAGGTAAAACCTGTGTGTTAGTTATAAAACGGCCCTGGGTTACTTGAAAGGTGCTATATAAAAACAACTTTACTCATTCATTCAACACGGAGGGAAGGTCAGCATCCAGGTTGAGCTCCGACAGCCAGCTGGTGGTGTGGTCTTCCTGTGGTGGTTCAAAGAGCCGAGTACCTTGGTGTATTTAAATGCTGGCTGAAGTCTTGCATGTTCCAAGAGCATTAAATGATGCACTTATTTATTTATTTATGTTTTTAATCTTACACTCATACTTGGATTTGTATTCTCCATGGGGTCTGCGTGGTGAGTGGATGGGGTCTGCATGGTGAGTGGATGGGGTCTGCGTGGTGAGTGGATGGGGTCTGTGTGGTGAGTGGATGGGGTCTACATGATGAGTGGATGGGGTCTGTGTGGTGAGTGGATGGGGTCTGCATGATGAGTGGATGGGGTCTGCATGGTGAGTGGATGGGGTCTGCATGATGAGTGGATGGGGTCTGCATGGTGAGTGGATGGGGTCTGCGTGGTGAGTGGATGGGGTCTGTGTGGTGAGTGGATGGGGTCTGCGTGGTGAGTGGATGGGGTCTGTGTGGTGAGTGGATGGGGTCTGCGTGGTGAGTGGATGGATGTTGCCAGAGCTGGAGGCTGCATTCTGCTGGTGAGATTGATCTTGGAGGTTCACAGTGAAGTGTGTGTGTGTGTGTGTGTAAAGCAACGTGTCCAGCTGTTATGGACACAGTGTAGTTTGGATGCATTAAGGTACAGGATGCTCTGTAGACTAGAGACTGGAAAGAGTGATTGTGTTTTTGTGAAAGGGGTAGGGTGTGTTTTTATGTAGACATTACAGTCGTGTGTGTGTGTGTGTGTGTGTGTGTGAGAGAGAGTGAGTGTGAGAGAGTGTGAGAGAGAGACCTGTAAAACAGTGAGGATGAGGAGGAATGAAGAGGAAGCACTATATACCTGCTGCAGCCTGCTCTTCAATAGAGATGCATCTGTCACTCTCACTCTGTCACACACACACACACACACACACACACACACACACACACACACACACACACACACACACACACACCAGCCCTCTTTCTATTTTCTCCTTGTGACCTTGCCCTTCTTCCATTTTGTTTAATCATTTGTGTCTTGTTCCTTACCAACCCATTTCTCCCATTCAGTCTTTCTCTCTTCTTTGCTCACTCTCTCTCTTTTTCTCCATCCCTCTCTCCCTCCCTCCTCCACTCTCTCCCCCCTTCCACTCTCTCTCCATGTTCCAGTCTAGTCTCATTTTGTGTGACATGTTGGTCTGTGTGCATTCAGACTGCCCCACTGCTGTTAACTTGCCCAAATGCGTGCACACACACACACACACACACACACACACACACACACACACTCACACACACACACACACACACTCACACTCGCACATGCACACACACACACACACACACACACATACACACACACACTCACACACACACACACACTCACACTCACACACTCACACTCACACACTCACACACACCTGTAAAGGAGGTCTGTCAGTAATACTTCACATTATCAGGCATTTCTGCTCAAGAGCATGTAAGTCCGGCTTTCATTCAGACGGTGGTCCAAAGAAGAAAACCACATATGCAAACAGATCTTCACACCGATCTACATGTAGTTACTGAATCAATTAATCAGTTAATCAAATCAATTTGATTCAAACTATTTGACTGAACTGACTCCAGGGTTCTACCTCCACTTTGACAGACCCCATGACCCTTGACAGGAAAAGATGGCTCTTTCTGAAGATGTGGGACAGCTTCACTGGTCCACTAGAAGAAGAAATTGACCACTG
>NC_137501.1:14572500-14595000 GCF_041902795.1 Electrophorus electricus | reverse complement strand
GATCTCCCCAGAGGATTCTGGGAACTGTAGTTGGTGGTGGTTTCGGAGGGCTGTGTGACAGGTGTGTTTTGGTTTGTGTTCAGATCTTAAAAAGGGGCAAAATTCCAGATTTTGTGAACATCAGTGCTAAGAAGCGATATGCTTTTAGCAAAGAAAATGTTTTTCAATACAGAAACTTTTTATTCCTACCGATTAACAACAGTGGTAAAAGAAACCACTGAAGCATCTAACGTGGCTAATGAAGATATGGAGTTCATAGTGAACACTGTAAAGCAGTGAGTGAAATTACTATCTAAGTGTTTTAAATAGCCAGAGAATAAGAAAGATGAGGCAAGAGACCTTTCAGTGCAAATTTACATTTCATGCAAATTTAATTTGTAACTACGCCCTCCTGCCAGGAGCTCAATGGCTACAAATTACATATGGGCGGAGCGATGGCTATATCACATATATCACGCCTGCTCATTCCTCCTCCCTAGAACAAGAATACTGAATAACTGGACATTGGTAAACACAAAGATATGTGGAGAGATTTAGCTAATAAATTGCAAGAAAGTCAATGAACACTTTACAGATTCTGTCCTTCCTGAGGGAAATCCTAGACCAGAAGGAGGATATTTCAACATGAAGTAATCTAATCTATTTTCAAACTGTGTCTTATTGCCTTTGTTCTTGTGCTGCACTCAGTGGCAAAGTTAAATCTAACGTAATTTAAGAATAATGATCTCAGGACTCTTTGACAGGGGATTCTGAATGATGGAAACAACCTTGAAAGGGATTGTCTGTGCTATTGAGTACAAGGGTAGACCAGTAAGGTCCAGGCGAGTTGTTGACCTGTGCAACAACTATTTAAAAGTGTTTGGACTTCTGCGAAGGAAGGACTGGCTGCTAGGTTGGTGTTTTGCTCTGATATAGCAGAGGGGGTGGTTAGATCCTCAAAGGCGGCAATGCAGATCCTCACATAATGTAGAGAGTTGAGGCTTCGTTAATCCCGTCATAACCATTTAGTCCTTTGTCAGCACTGTAGCAGGTCTTGGTTAGCAGATATAAACGCCTTTCTGGCTGTGTTACGGAGCTTTATGATGCAGTGTGAAGCTTGTGGGCGCAGTAGACATTCTTTAAAGAGGAAATAGGAGAACGAGGCCAGTCATGGACGTGGACACTTGATGTGCTATGACAAAGCTGTGTTGGTACAAGGCTGTACATTTGGAGGTTTCCAGTTTGCCACATACATTATGACCAGTGGACCATTGGGGTCAAAGCCCCCTTTAAGACCATAGGATGCTACATTGTTTCTGCTAAATGAGTTTCTGGTTCAAAAACCACACGCACTTTCAATTGTTTTAGGTGAGACATCATCTCTTTCCTTGTGGTAAGGACATCTGTCAACATTCCATGATAGCAGTAATATTGCATGACCCTTTGCTTCTTTGGGACTGCTTATGGTAAACCCGCTGTCGTATAGTTAATTACCTCAGTCAAACTCCAGGGCCAAGTGTCCACTTAGGACTACATGGGTATGTCAATAAACCTGAGCTGGGTAACAATAAGCTTGAGCTCTTAAAATGACACACACACACACACACACACACACTCACTCACACACAGACACACGGGTTTCCTTATGCAGCACGTTTTGAGAAAGTCTCGGCGACAGCGGAGATTCCCTTGTTTTGATTCAGATTAGCATTCTGCAGTCCTCTCATGATGTCAAAGGTGAAAATGGTGTTTAAACCTGGAGGTACACTGCAATAGGCCCTTTACAATCTGCCTGTTTTTACAGTTGAACCACCACCCCACTTCATTAAATACTGGTACCCTGACAACAGTGCCTCTTCTCGATTGGCCACAGCGACCACATTTTTCCCACCCTGTCCACCTCCCACCTGAACATCGATGATGTTGAGGGGGCCGTACAGGCCTCGCTGCTGACCGCTCACACCGAGAAGGGCTGGCGCCCAGACTCTGCTTATGCATTACAATTATGCCTTTTTCACTCTGTGTGTGTGTGGGGCACAGGCTAGAGGTTGTGTAATGTGGTGAGAGCTAGAAAGAGCTCCTACCACATGGTTCATTTATTTATTTACAGCATTTAGCAGACACTTTTATCCAAAGTGACTTACAGCTATGACTGAACACAGTTCAAGCAATTTAGGGTTAAGGACCTTGCTCACAGGCCCAACCTTCTGATTACTAATCATATATCTTATCCACTGAGCTTTTTGTTAGGGTTCGTTTGTGTGTGTCACCTTTCCTCAGCAGAACCCAGTATGTTTGCAGTCACTGAAAAAGTTCAGCTAAAAATAGAAAAGAGTCTGTAGCTTTAATGCTAAAAGCACAGAAAGCAGCTTTAAACCCTACAGCCCTATGCAATCCTACGCTCGCCCTTTCCCATGCGCACCTGAGACGCCCCCTAGTGGCAGACATGTGGTCCTGAATAAGGGGCTATAGCCTCGGGCTGCAGCCCTGTCAGCCTGACAGCCGCCCCCATCCTCCCTCCATCCCAACCTCACCCTGTAGACAGCACGAATGCACAGAGGACATGCCACCCGACATAATTACCTTTTGGGCAGACACGGTACCTGTCGTAGGCCATTATATGTACATATGTAGTATTATGGTGGACAGGGATACAGTGAATACTGTTCACAGAAGCACTACACGCCCCTTAGATACAGTACATATTTATATTCAGTACATACTTAGATTCAGTACATATTTATATTCAGTACATACTTAGATTCAGTACATACAGTACAGGTTTAGGTGACTACAACAACACGCTTTACGGAAGGAGTGTACAAGGCAATGTAATCTGTAAAAGGCTGTGGAAGATTCCGGGCCATGTGTGTGTCGGGACACAGGTTAAAACCCGCTGCTCTGAGTGAACTCGGTGGACATGTTGAACAGATGGTTTCAGTCATCAGTGTCTTCTAAACAAGACAGAAACCAGAGACGGGCAGCTGTATATCAGTGCACAGCACTGCAAAGTAATTTGGCTCCTCTGCACACATTTCTGCAAAGGTGTATCTTAAGCATCGGCCAAGGAACCGAGACGAGTACACACAACAACCCTGGTGCGTTGGTCAGACTCAAAAAGCCATTCGTGCTTAACAGGATGCAGGTTGTTCGGAGCTGATTGGTCGCTCCCGTTTTGGCCAGGTGTCATTTGAAATTATTCCCAAATTGAACAAATCATGTGACTGCCTACTGTGTATTCTGTATCTGGGTACTGTGTTGAGGTGCAAATGCCCCTTGAATGTAAACTGAAGAAAACATGATTAGTTTTGAAAATAGCAGCTGTGTAATCAGTTGTGATCCCGGAAGTTCATTTTTCCTGACCTTGCGTACTCTTGCCTTTATGGATGGTCAAGGTTTGGATCGAAGAACCTGATCCAGGACCAGTGTTAAAAGGGGGACTTGTATGTGGAGCTTCTGTCTCCTTCTCTCCATCTCTCTCCTTTATCATTTTCTCTCCAGTGTTGTGAAGGTTTCCATATCTTTGCTACAGGTGCCAGGTTCCATGCAGAGCCATTGCAGCTTTTAATACTGTTTCAGTATCAGGGTCTTCAGGAGGGCTCCACCTGGCAACCCTGAAGCTCCTGGCTATGCTTAAAACTGCACACACACACACACACGCACACTCGCACAAGCACACACACACATACAGATGAAGACAAGCCAAAAATCACTCTGTGTGTCTGGAGTTGCACTTTGATGGATGTTTTAGCAAGCATCAGTGGGCAACTACTAGAGATGGAGGGAGAGGGTATCCAGTCTAATTACATCAATGGAATAGAGGTATGTGTGAGAGACCATCTTCTTGTTTCACTTGTCTGTCTGTGTGTGTGTGTGTGTGTGTGTGTGTGTGTGTGTGTGTGTGTGTGTGTGTGTGTGTGTGTGTGTGTGTGTGTGAGAATGGACCCATGTGCAATGTTTTTTTCTAGTTCACTTAAGGTGCACTACAACAAGCACATTCATGCACACCCTCACACATGCACACACTGAATCTTTTTTTTTTGTGAAGCACGTTTTCACTGAGTCTGGAAATCTGTCATATATTTTCTCCTTGTAACTCACCAGCATTAAATTCAATTAAATTTAAGTCCTATTCATTAGTGGTAGCAGTGTTGTATTAAATCAAATCAAATGTCTCTCCCTAGGAGGTAAAACAACCCACTGGCCATTTTTATTTAAATAATACGATTTGCTAATCCAATTTAAATGTTAATTCCTGAGGTAGAGACGTGAATCTACTGTTTCATTTGTATGGTTGGATCTTCTAAAGCTGTGCACCAGCACACTCACACCTGATTATTGACTACTCACATCTGGGCCTTGTAACCAATTCTACAGGCAGCCACCGTACTCAGGACTCAAACCCAGCTCTGACAGGAGGTAAACGTGAGCTCTGTCCACCAGACCAAAGAGCAGCTCCCTGGCACATCAACCATAGCACCCATTTAACCTTCCTAAGTGACGGTCTCTGTCATGCCATCCTCCCCTTTGGAAGGTGATGGTCCCATCACACTGCCTTCACCTCCGGAGAGTGTCCCCTGTGCGTGACACTGTCCACGTGTCCCTCCACGCAACTGCCCTTTCCATCAGGGCCACGTCCATGCCTCTCATCAGGGGTCAAAACACCGGGCTACACCGTGCCCTCACATGGCATAGCCCAGTGGGTTCATCAACGTGGTGTTTTGGAAATAGTTATATGACAACTAGAAAGTGAGAGAATGTTCTAATGCTTTGAAAAAAAAAAAAAGAACCTGACTGTAATTAAAAATGATGCTCTGAATAAGATTTTGTCATTCTGATCATAGTTTTGGGAAGACTGGAACCAAATATGTTCATGCGTGTTACATTGAATTGAACCAACGTGAATTATGGAAACTAAAAACTGACAACGGCAAAGAGGAGGGATGAGAGAAGAAAGGATCTGAAAGGGAGAGAGAGAGAGAGAGAGAGAGAGAGACAGATGGATGGAGATAGTCAAGACTGGTCAGATGGATGATGGATCAGCAAGTGGACAGGCAGACATACACATAGCCCGATTCTTAATGTCTACTTTCTAGAGAAATTCTATTAATAAACATGTAAAGTAAATGCAGTTTTTACAAGCAAATTAGGCACAGCAAGAATCCACAAAGGCCCCTCAGAGAGAACGGAAAGTGCAGCTGAAAATATCGGGATGATTTACATACATGTACCCACATTACAACTGAAAGAATCTAAAGAAATGCACGGGTGTGCACACAGTACCACGGTGCCGCCCCCTCCCGGCAACCGGCGGCGTGTTTATTCCTGTGTTATGTTTGCACACGGCCCCCACAGCTGGCGTGTGTTGGACATCGGTAGCCACGCCACCTGCGGGGTTATGATGTTATTAGTTTGCATGGCCGATGTCGTTCATTGATGTTACGTCGGCTCTTTTGTTCGTGTTGGTGCACTTTGATGTTCGGTTTCGCTTTCGTTCATTTCGTTAAACGCCTCCGCTCGAGGCTCGCGTTCGCGTCTCTGTCCTGCTTGTTGTCTGCACGTTCTGCGCCCGTGACGCACAGATGAAGCACGTGTGTGTATGGCGCTGAAGCGCTACTAGGTGGAGTAGGACGGCATGACTATGGGAATTATAATACATTTAAATAAAATGGTAATAAAAAGAGTTTTTTTAAAAAATGGAGAAGAAAATGAAACAAAGAAAAGTGTTTTCCTGTTGGTGCTGAGGTGTGTGTGTGTGTGTGTGTGCGAGAGAGATATATAATTCAGCTTAGTGTGCAATGGCCACACCTGTAGTTTAAGCAAAACTGGGGCAGGAGGCCACAGAGGAATGAGAGAGAGAGAGAGGGAGAGAGAGAGAGAGAGAGAGAGAGAGAGAGAGAGAGAGAGAGAGAGAGAGAGAGAGAGAGAGAGAGAGATACAAACAAAAAGTCAGGCCAAACCAAATTATAACACTTCAAAAACTAAACTACGTAACCCACTGCGACACACAAGCATAAACCAAAATATATTGCTATCTGGCCCCAAAATGATGGTACACAGTAGCCGACTGCCTGCTCACAGTGACGGATATGAAACGCAGAACCACAGCCTCCGTGAACACAGCTTCGCCACATAAGGACTCTTGGCTGCCCGGAGAGCAGAGACTCTGCCAGCAGTGAGACCATGACACCACGGTAGAGACAGAGCAGCACTTTCTGACTGAATGTGAAATATTACAACTAAATATGGCAAAATTGCTTAACAAAATTTGAGATGTTACACCCCAACTTTAGACGTCTATTTAACACCGACAAATCTTCCGTCCTGCTGTGAGAAAAGGAAGAAAGCAGGACTTAAGCTGGGTAATACCACATATCTGCCTGCCACAGCCTGAGGGACCGGGAGGCCACTCGCAAACACACACACGCGAATGACTGTTGTCCTTTTTGTAAACACCTTCCTCTATTTATCTAGCTATTTATTATCTCTTCCTCTTATCCAAATTGTTATTTATTGTCCTTTCTTTCCACTTCTTTACTTTTCTCAAGTATCCTTTCATTCTTTTAATTACAGTTCATGTCATATTGTTATTAAAACATGGTGGAGTTCTTAATTTCCTTAATATTGCCACGGCTCATTTACATTGTTTTACTGTAGTACAGCTTTGGCAAAACTGTAAATGGATATGGTCGTGCCAATATAATTTACTGAATTTGATAAAAAATGAAGTGAGAGAGAGAGAGAGAGAGAGAGAGAGAGAGAGAGAGAGAGAGAGAGAGAGAGAGAGAGCAGCACAGACATCTCTCTGGGATTGCTAGTGGCAGGGCTCTGGGGCCACACACACAGACTAAGCTTTCTTGCTAGGCGCGTGCAGTTTTATCTTGATAATGATTTTTGTTTTACGTTTATATTTACATTGACAGTCTTAGCCAACTTACAGGAGTGCATCGTCATTTACTCATAGAATACATCATAGCCGGTGCAGTTGGTCAGAGTCCAATATACCAATGAACTAGAATACTGTTGGAATACAAGGATCAATGCTGATGCCTAGAAATGTAAAATACATATAAGCTCTATATCAGACAATAAGTGTAATAATCAATAAGTGCTAGAGTTTGTTAGTGAACAAAGGAGCAGTCAACATCAGTGCAATAAACAACACCCTACAATAAGTACTAGTTTCATTGAGTCAACATAGGAGTAGGATCAGTGGTCATTTAAATATTCCACAAGTAGACGGGTCTTCAGTCTGCATTTGAAGACTGCAAGAGACTCTGCTGTCCAGACAGCAAGTGGAAGTTTGTTCCACCATCTAGGAGCCAGGACAGAGAATAGTTTCAATACTCATCTTCCATGAGACCTGAAGCAAGGTATTTCAAGCCGAGCTGTCCTTAAGTACTGTAAGTACTTAAGTACTGTACTCGAGGTACAGATCGGGCTTTGACCGTTGACATAATGTATGGAGGGGCTGGTCCATTTTTGGCTTTGTAGGCAAGGATCAAGGTTTTAAATCTGATGCATGCAGCTACTGGAAGCCAATGAAGGGAGCACAGCAGCGGAGTGACGTGTGTGAACTTCAGAAGATTGAAGACCAGTTGTGCTGCTGCATTCTGGACAAGTTGTAGAGGTCTGATGGTTCTTAGAGGAAGACCAGCAAGTAGCGAGTTGCAGTAGTCTAGCTTTGAGATCGCAAGAGACAGCACAAGCACCTGGGCAGCGTCCTGTGAGAGAAAGGGCAGAATCCTTCGTATGTTACAAAGGAGAAGTCTGCAAGACTGGGTCAGATTTGAAACATGAGTTGTCCAAAGTTCTGCCCGGGCTACAAGCAGCTTCAGATGGTGATACCAGGGAGTTCTCGAAGGAAACTATGAGGTCGTGGTAAGGGTTGGGAGTACGTGGGATGTACAGAAGCTCAGTTTTACTGGGGTTGAGCTTCAATGTCAGTCAAACATGCTGAGATATGTCTGGAGACCTGCGTGTTGGAGGGTGGAAAAAAAAGAGAAGTGTGTTTTGTGTGTCTGTGCATGTTGTTCATAGAGTAGTGTGTGTCTGCACGTGTTAGAGCAGTGTGTGTGTCTGCACGTGTTAGAGCAGTGTGTGTGTCTGCACGTGTTAGAGCAGTGTGTGTGTCTGCACGTGTTAGAGCAGTGTGTGTGTCTGCACGTGTTAGAGCAGTGTGTGTGTCTGCACGTGTTTCTAAGCTCATATGCCTGTCATCTTCCTGGCAGAGTGTGTGTGTGTTCTGATCATTTTGCAGATAAATGAAAATGAAAATTTGCTGACCAAGGTATTAAAGGGTTCCACTACCATGTTGGATGTTGGAAGGAGAGAAGCAGAGAGAAAAGGGAGAGGGAGAGATATTTTGGCAATGCCAACAGAGCTTTGAAATGAATTGAAAAGACAGGGAGGAAGAGAGGAGAGAAAGTGGGTGAAAAAGCGAGTGATAGAAAAGAAAGAGACTGACAGAAAAAGACAAGCTCCGGAAGACTCTGGGCAGACGGGATGGCTTCCTCAGCACTTCAGTGTGCGTTCATCTATAAAACATTATCAGTAGCTACATACGTGCACGCTCACGTGCACGCTCACAGGGTGAGGTCCACAGAATGGTTCCCAAATCCAGTGCTGAGTATTGAGCCAGAACGTTCTCTAACCTTGTGTTACCGCAAGACCACCACCTGAAGCATTCATGCAACTTATCTGATAACCCTCAGATATCATTGGAGAAAATGTCATTGGTTTGAGAAAAATATTATACATCATGTGTCAAGAACATGATATTAAAAATAACATGCAAAATATGCTGACATTAACAGACATATATCTAAAATTTAAAATATTTCTGTATTATTTTAAATATTTATAATTTAATATAATCATATAATACAATTTAATATTCAATAATTCATGTTTTTTAAATATTTATTGCATTATTTATTTATTATTAGTATAATTATTTATTTACATATAAAATCTAATAGTTTATATATATTACAGGAGTTCATCCATCGACGCTGCCTGCATAAGTGGCAGCTGTCTATAAACACGTGGCATTTAACACACATTGGCATAAATTAAAGGTTACACATAATGATGCATAATGGGGGAAGTCCAGATGGGTCTTTATTCACGCGGGTCGCTGTTCTTTTGCTTATATGTCGGCCTTACCCCTTCTTACCCCCAAGCTTGAACTCTGACCCCAGGCACAATTGCTAGGACGAGACTGCGACTTAACTCTCAAGACAGTCACCCCACATGTTAAGCAGTGTCACCGTGGCAAACAGATGACCGTACACTGTATGGAGCATGGGAGGATCTGGGCATTGTAATGCTAGCACACTTTTCTAACGCTAATGGGAGTTTGTGTTCTGTAGACAGTAGCCTGTTAGCAGCCTTTTTACAGACTTTTTTTCTGCAGGGGACGGAGGTGATCAGTAACTCCTTAAAACAGTTCCTCCTCAGCACCCGCTGGTGGAAGCAATTATCCACCTTACACTTTTTAACACACACACACACTCACACACACTCACACACACACACTCTCTCTCTCTCTCTCTCTCTCTCTCTCGCGCTCTCTTTAGAGCCTGAAGCCTCTGCTACTCTCCCACTACCTTCCCGGAGGAAAGAGCATTTTGCAGGAGTCTTAAAAAAAATGAAGTGTGTGTCTTTGAGCATGCGGATGCGCGCATCGGCAGACGCGGTTTGATTGACAGCCTAATTGCCGTGCAGCTCCGGCTCAGACTGCCGTTGGCTGTTTCCTCTCCCTTCCTCTTCATCACGTCCTCCCTGTCCATAAGCAAGAAGGCGAAGCACAGCCAGGAAAAAACGCCACCCACTTTGCAGTGCCACCCCCTCCCACCCCCAGACACACATGGGACATCACTATGGAGACGACCCCCGCAACCTCGGCTGTCGGCGCGCATCAGGTCTGGAAGACGCGGCCGGGGGGAAAGCGGGGAGAGCTGTAGTGGAGCTCACCAAGCTTCCGGTCAACTCTTACGCCTGGCGTAATGCGAGGACGGCATCTGTTAAAGCTCGGGATTTAATCTAAGATAGCCACCTTTAAGTGTAGAAACATGAAAAGTTTCCATCCTACTGACATAACTTCTCTGTCCTCAGGGATATTTGGAGGAATGCTGGTACTTTTGAAGAATTTTGTTCCATATAAAAAATGTTCTCCACAAAAGCCTTACCTTCTGTCTCCTGTGAGAGCACAACCTGATGGGTAGCCTCCCTCCAGAGACCGAACACTAAAAGCTGGGAGCTAACAGATGCTAATTACCAGCAGGTTACGACTTTTAAACATGGATGGGAAGAAGGAAAGGATACTTTGTGTGTGTGTGTGTGGGGGGGGGGGGGTGTACTCAAAGTAAGCTCAAGGGTGCAAATGATTGACAGCTTTGTTGCAGCCATTGATGATGTCAGTGTTGGCCTCAGCTAGCCCCGCACACACACTTTTCTCACATCACACAGGAACGTTAGGAGACACACTTCAATGAGAATGGGTTTGTGTGTGTGTGTGTGTGTGTGTGTGTGTGTGTGTGTTTGCGTGCATACATGTGTGTGTTTGTGTGTGTGTGTGACAAAGTGAATGAATGCTTTGAGACTCCAAGTGCTTTTGAGAGCTTGGCCCTGAAGTCTAACTGAGCCTTTGTTACAGACCAGCGTTTTTCTTCTGAAAACGGTTCTTCATTGTTACATTTCATTGAAACGCACTCACACCCACACGTGTGTTTGCACAAAGCAGTCTGTCCCCCAGTAGCTGTTAGAAATGCTTTCATCTGCAGCATTCCTTCATGTGCGCAACAGGTATTTCACAACAGCCAAGCATTCACATACTTACACAAGGACATACACACTTTCACACTGATGTAGCCATACACAACAGCCAAGCACTCAAATACCTACACAAGGACATACATAATGGACACAGTGGTATACACAAGCTCACAAGGTATAGGTTATGTTGCAGCTCAGCAGAACAGGTACTGGACTAGTAATCAGAAGGTTGCTAGGTCAAGACCCACCCCTACTAAGTTGCCACTGTTGGCCCCTAAGCAAGGTACTTAAACCTCAATTGCTCAAATTGTACTTGGTCACAATTCAAAGTTACTTTAACAAAAGTGTCTGTTAAAGCTGTATGGTTTATATGGTACAAGGGATGAGAAATAGTAGCATGCTGTACTCAGATAAACAAAGTAAACTTACATCTTTGAAGTAACAGTATAGCCTCTCTCCTCTCACTCTCATTCTCTCTCTTTTTGTCTGTCAATCCCTCTTTTCTCTGTACCCCCTAGGCAACGTCTTCGTGGTGAGCCTGGCCGTGGCCGACCTGGTGGTGGCGCTCTACCCGTACCCGCTAGTCCTGGTGGCCATCTTCCGCCGCGGCTGGCGGATGGGCTCTGCCCACTGCCAGGCTAGCGGCTTCGTGATGGGCGTGAGCGTAGTGGGCTCCATCTTCAACATCGCCGGCATCGCCGTCAACCGCTACTGCTACATCTGCCACAGCCTGGCGTATGATCGCCTATTCAGCGGCCGGAACTCGGCCTGCTACGTGCTGCTGATCTGGGCGCTGACCGTGCTGGCCATCGTGCCCAATGTCTTCGTGGGCTCACTGCGTTACGACGCGCGCGTCTACTCATGCACCTTCGTGCAATCGGCCAGCCAGGCCTACACCATCGCCGTGGTGTCCTTCCACTTCCTGCTGCCCATCGGCGTGGTGAGCTACTGCTACCTGCGCATCTGGGTGCTGGTGATCCGCGCGCGGCGCCGCGTCAAGCCTGATGGCCGGCCGCGCCTCACGCCGCACGACGTGCGTAACTTCGTCACTATGTTCGCCGTCTTCGTGCTCTTCGCCGTGTGCTGGGCGCCGCTCAACCTCATCGGGCTGGCGGTGGCGCTAATGCCGCGTCAAGCTGCCCCACTGGTGCCCGAGTGGCTCTTTGTGGCCAGCTACTTCCTGGCGTACTTCAACAGCTGCCTGAACGCCATCGTGTACGGCGTGCTCAACCAGAACTTCCGACGCGAGTACAAGCGCATCGTGGGGGCTGCGTGTGCCCCGCGTGCCCTCTTCGTCGCCGACGACTCCAATGGCACCAAGGAGCGGCTCAAGGGCAAGCCCTCGCCCATCATGACCAACAACAACCAAGTCAGAGTGGACTCAGTGTAAGGGGCGCCTGTCGCCATCTTGAGGTTCCCAGGGTAGGTTGTCACTGAACATGACCAAGTGATGAACAACAAACAAACAAACAAACTCGCTACCAGCACCACTGACGAATGTTACCAAATGCAAAAAAGGGACTTGCAGTTCTAAAGTTGTGGAAATATGCCTCTATACAATCACAGCCAAGAGGGGAAAAATGCTTTGTTACTTTATGATGATGATGATGATGATGAATTTCCTCTTCATGTGGATTTTCTTTCTTTGTTCTAAGGTACTTTGTTTTTCTAGTTTTAAAAGTGAAACATTTCTCTATGTATTTATTTTCTATGACTCATCTATGTATAGAAACAGAACAAAACAAAACAAAAAAATCACTCGTGAATATGAATATATAGACATGAATATGAATATAAATATGAATATAGACACATAAATATGAATATTTTCACACAAATATGAATATAGATACATGAATATGAATATATACACCTGAATATGAATTTACACCCATGAATATGAATATATACACATGAATATGAATATATACACATGTATCAACTTGATTTCTTTCATTGAGGTTCTCCGATGAAGTGAGTATTTTATACCATTACTGTGTCCTGAATGCCAGCAAATGTTTTTATGATGATCTTTACCAAACCATGACTGAAACATGACCAAAAGAGTTTCCTCTGGAGTTTCCTCTGGAGTGTTTTTTTAAATGACCTCAGTGGGGCGGGTCCAGTTCAACTGTGCCTCACCAAGCAAGCAATATGTCTGACTCTCAGTCACTGCACAAGGCTCTGCTGCACAATATCTGAATGGAGTTTGCAAATATACAGCCTCACTCCCACCTCTCTCTCTCTTTCTCTTCTTCTGTCTCTCTATCCTTCACTCTTTCCTTCTCTCCTGTTCATTCTCGCTCCTCCTCTCTCTCTCCCGCTTTTCTCTGTCATTTTTGTCCTTACTGGATGATCAGAGGTTGCGTTTCTCTCAGTCTGTTTATTATCGTTCCTTGTCCTCTTTTCCATTTCCCTCTCTCTCTCTCTCTCTCTCTCTCTCTCTCTCTCTCTCTCTCTCCTTTGTTTGCATGTATGTAATGGTGACCCCTTATTCAAAATAAATAAACAGTAAAACATGTGTTTTCTGATTTACCGGGACTTCAATGCATTATGTCTGTCTATGTGTCTGTCTATGTGTCTGTACATCTTATATCGGCGGTCCGATCCAGATCAGATCTATGAGGAGCTGGGACAGAACTAAAACCCGGTCTGGAGGGATTGTTCCTGTGGACTGGAACCCTGACCAGTAGCACAGCATTCAAACTAAGCTTCCACTGGCTCCCCTCATAACACGTTAAAATGCAATGGCAGCTCAGTGGAGCGGTGGTAGTTCAGTGGTTACAGCAGTCATCTTGTAATCTTAAGGTTGCTGGTTCGGGCCCCTAAGCAAGACATTTAACCCTCAATTGCTCAAGTGGTGTTCAGTCATTGTTTTTTGTTTTGCATAACAATCGTCAGATAAATGCCGTAAATGTAACTGGCTTTTTGGTCAGCGCTGATTGCTCAGTTCTGTAGGAGTAGACCGGAGCCGATCCCAGCAACAGCAGCAGTAACCGATCCTGCAACCTGTGCTCACGCCCCAGCCTCTCTACTCGGAAATGGGTTTACAGTGCACTCAAGCAGAATTACGCCTGGATGCCTTTACTTTGCGCACTCCTTGCTCTGAAGGTTCACAACAGAGAAAGTGAGAAGGAAAAAAAATAAATAAAAAAACGAGAAACATATTAAGTCTCCAGCCATTACTTATGCACACCTGAGATTTGCTTCTGGGGAACTGTAATGTGCCACATGGCATTATGGTGTAGCTCTGGTGCAGTTACAGTGGGAGTAATTAACGGTATGTTTGAGAAGAATCCAAATCACTTATCTGTTCTCTCCTGATCTTCAAAAGTACACTGGGTAGATGTGTATACTCTATATACACAGCCTGGTCAAAAAAAAAGGTCACCACCTGGATTTAAGCAAATAGGTAAGAGCCTCCCATTGGATAATTACTACATGGGTGATTATGTTTCAGCTGGCAACAAGTTATTTAACCCCGACTGATGCAGTGTGTAGCTTCTCATTTGTTAAACAACCATGTTGAAAGACACATCCTGTGGTCGTGGAAAAGATGTTAATCTGTTTCAGAAGGGTCAAATTATTGCCATGCATCAAGCAGAGAAAACATCTAAGGAGATTGCTGAAACTACTAAAACCGAGCTAAGAACTGTCCAACGCGTTATTAAAAAGTGGAAGGACAGTGGGGAAACATCATCCTCCAGGAAGGGATGTAGTTGGAAAAAAATCTTGAATGATCATGATCGTCAATCACTTAAACGTGTGTTGAGATCAGATCGTAGAAAAACAACAGTAGAACTCAGGGATATGATTAACAGTTAAAGTAAGAGCATTCCCACATGCACAATGTGAAGGGAACTCAAGGGATTGGGACTAAACAGCTGTGTAGCCTGAAGAAAACCACTTGTCAGTGAGGCTAACTGGCAAAAACAGCTTCAATGCTAGGGAGCATAAAGATTGGACTCTGGAGCAATGGAAGAAGGTCATGTGGTCTGATGAGTGCAGATTTACCCTGTTCCAGAGTGATGGGCACATCATGGTAAGAAGAGAGGCAACTGAAGTGATGCGCCCGTCATGCCTAGTGCCCACCGTACAAGCCTGTGGGGGCAGTGCTATGATCTGGGGTTGCTGCAGTTGGTCAGGTCTAGGTTCAGCAACGTTATGTGCCCAAAGAATGAGGTCAGCTGACTACCTGAATATACTGAATGACCAGGTTATTCCATCAATGGATTTTTTCTTCCCTGATGGCACGGGCATATTCCAAGATGACAATGCCAGGATTCATCGGGCTCAAATTGTGAAAGAGTGGTTCAGGGAGCGTGAGACATCTTTTTCACACATGGATTGGCCACCACAGAGTCCAGACCTGAACCCCATTGAGAATCTTTGGGATGTGCTGGAGAAGACTTTGTGCAGTGGTCCAAATCTCCCATCATCAATACAACATCTTGGGGAAAAATTAATGCAAGTCTGGACAGAAATAAATGTTGTGACATTGCAGAAGATTGTCGAAATGATTCCACAGCGAATGCATCTCGTAATCAAAGCTAAAGACAGTCCAATGAAATATGAGAGTGTGTGACCTTATTTTTGTCCAGGCAGTGTATAATTAATATATATATGGTATGCATATGCATATATAGTACACACACAAGCACACGCACACGCACACACACACACACACACACACACACACACACACGCACACATGCATACATATATATAAAAGGTAAAACCAGTTTTTGTTATAAAAACATGTTTAAATGAAGATGCTTTGAAACTCTATGTGTGCTTCAGTAGGGATGACCATGTTTAACTTTAGGAAGTCGGCAGGTTTGCATTTGTTATTTTGGGCGTTCAAGGATTTGTAGAAAATGTGAAGGGGCTTTAAAATATGTATCTAACAATTGGTTGAAAAATGTCATCCAGAAACTGGGATGTATTTTCTGACAAGAACAGCAAATGCAATAGGAAGTCCAGGATTATTTTCCTTATCACATTTACGGAGAAGACAGCAATAGCTGCACTTATCTACAATAAGATTCCATGTGGATTCAGGGAGGAAATCAGAAGCCCACACTGAGCATCTAAATTCCACCCAGATAGGAACATGAACCAGAGACCCTAGCGCTGAGAGGTTAACATGCTAACCGCCAAGCAACTATGCTTCAGTATGAATCGGCTGACAATCACAAACAGTTTGTATTCAGTCATAGTGGCCATGGTATATATTGTGAAGCTTGCTTTTTATGTTTCTTGAGCATTTGTGGAATTTTAAATCCAGACTTCAGCTACTCTATTGATTTTTTGAGACTCAAAGGTGTTTAGCCCTACTGGGTAATACTAAGCAGGACCTATGAATTTTATCCAGCTGATACTGGCTTTTAGCCATAATCAAATGCTGGTAATAATGGCACAGAATGGACTATATATATATTTGAAAGATAACATTAAATCAGGTTAGATTAGATAAGAAGCTGTGATAATATATGGATTTTCTTTCTTTGTTCTAAGGTACTTTGTTTTTCTAGTTTTAAAAGTGAAACATTCTCTATGTATTTATTTTTTATGACTCATCTATGTATAGAAACAGAACAAAACAAAACAAAAAAAACCACTCGTGAATATAAATATATAGACAAGAATATGAATATAAATATGAATATACACATGTGATTATGTACACAGATATATATATATATATATATATATATATATATATATATATATATATATACATAAATATGAATATTTTCACACAAATATGAATATAGATACATGAATATGAATATATACACATGAATATGAATTTACACATGTATCAACTTGATTTCTTTCATTGAGGTTCTCCGATGAAGTGAGTATTTTATACCATTGCTGTGTCCTGAATGCCAGCAAATGTTTTTATGATAGATAAAAAGCTGAGATAATATAATGTAGCTGAGGAAAAAAAAAATCTGCTGTTCTGTGCTGGGTCATCCATCATTTTTTTCACCAAAGCATAAGACCTGACACGCATGTGCGGTTGGATGCCCCACATCTCTGCGCAAAGTGGCTCAGAGGTTTTGATGGTCCAAAAAGGGTCGATCAGGGATGCTCTCAGCCACGCATGCGGAGAGCTACAAAGATGCGCCGTCTGCTAAGAGCACTGCGGATTAGCGACAGAGCTGGAAAATCGATCCCGGCAGATACAGACAAGCAGCGTGCCAGGAGCTGCCCTCTGTCCGTTTGATATTTGGCTCAGAGGGGTCTTTGGGTTTTGGCCCCCAGGAGTCGCAGCCCGTACTGGTTTTAGTGGTTCCCTGCTCTTATTACCCAGCAGATTATCATATTATCAGATCCTCCTCAAGACTTTCATGAGCTAAGTCAGGCCAGCCAGAGCAGAGGAAACAGATTTCAGCCAAAGTGGGTGGTGTGCAGCTCTGATCCTGGAGGGCTAGGATGCAGTCCAGTCCACTGACAGCCCTGTCAGAGCACACAACCTAAACCTGCTGATGGAGTAATGAGCTGAATCAGGTGTGTTTGAATAAGGAACCCACCAAACCCTGACTTGCACTGACTTTGGAGCTGGATGTTGTAAAGAACATCACAGTCCAGGGTTTCTCATGTCCAGCTGGCCTGCATTGTTTCCACCTTTCCTTGCCCTGAGCAGATGACCCCACCAGATGACCCATGATTAATTAGCCAAAAAACTGGATCAGGTGTGTCAGAATTAGGGAAACCTTGAAAGCATGTAGTGTAGTGGCACCCAGAACTAGACTTGAGAAGCTCCAGTTCTAACCATCTGACCCACATGGATGGTCATGGATGGTCATAGACCCACATGGATTGGGCCTGTGGCGAGCCTCTTGACAAGAAAGTCACGGACCACAAGAAGGACAGCCCCATGCACGGGTTTGTATGCGGAAGAAGTGGGTAAATTAACATAAATGAAAATAAATGAATAAATAAAGATTCTGAGACTCACAGTTCTGTCAGCACTGCTAACTGGACAGTATATATACATGAGAGTCACTCTTCTTCCTGTCTGATGTTATAACCATGTATGTGTTTTTGCATTCCTTTCTCTAACACTCTCATTCACACACACACACACACACACACACACATTTGCTAAGAGGTGTGACTATGTAAATGTACGTTTGGTCCCCCTGCGGTAAGGATAAATGCTTTGTAGAGGCTGGAAAATAGGACGTGCCCAGAGTGAGGCATTTAAACGCCAGGCCGGGGTCCCCCTAACCTGCCCATTCCCACCACACCTCAGCCCACACATGGCCCCGGCCCGGTTTCCCTACCTTTAGATTTGCAAAATTCTGTTACATCTCTCTCAGCTCCCCACATATCTTGGGTGTGTTTTGTCTGTGCATGCACATACACATGCAAATCAGTGAGCCAATCAAATCAACAAAGGCCTACACATGTACACACCTCCCTCGCGGAGACCAGCCCGTCCCAGCAGCACTCACTAACAACAACGCTTATGAATATGCAACAGCCTAACCCACGAGAGGGGGCCGGCCCGCAACCCTCAGAACTGGGCCTCCAATTGCGCCTATCTAAACAACTATTTGCATATTCATAAATATTTCAAGCCTGACCCAGAACAGCACATTGCATATGCAGGAGAGATGTAGAAGCTCGACTCTGCCTAAACACAAGCATGCAGCGGGACCACGGGGTGCAGAAATGATTGAACCAAACACCATATTCCCAGGATTTGAACTCAGGGCCCCACGGAAAGAAAACAGCAGCTTGGGCATAACTCCCCGAGCGCAGAAAGATGATCATTCATCAGTATGAAAACCAAATCATTGATCAGCCAAGCTGCACCCTGAACAGAGATTAGGGTGCGATTTCTCCAGCGAGTGCACGCCTCCCATTAATCACTAATCGCTGGCAGAGGCCATGTTTTTACATGATGGATATGGAAATGAGATGGCACAAACAAACCCCCCCCCCCCCCCAACCTGCCAGATGATGCTTGGCAGACATGTTTGGCAGACATGTTATGGCGCATCGTTGAGGTTTGAGAGATGCATTGACAGCTATGTTTAGCTAATGCCTTTGCATTGTCATGTGGATCTGCGTGTTTACAGACTGGCCCTTAGCTCAGGCTTTGGGCGTGGGGTTTTGTTCCAGAATTCCAGATGTTCAAGTCACACCCAGATGAAATTACAGTCTTAACAATTTTCAAATGAGTTTATAAGAACGTTATACTTTAATACAAGTTTGTCTTTCATGATCATTATCACTTATCTATCAAGGATGTTTACTTTAGTATTGTTGTCGATCCACAACTCCTGACTAGGTGCATGATAATTACCTGGTTCTGAGCATGTCTGTCCGAGCAACATTCCAGTGGAGGTGCTCAAGATGTCGACAATACAATACAAGCTTCTCGATGTGCAAAACAGCAGCCGGTTACTGGGCATGTCTTGTCACCTTCCAATCCTGCTAGACCACTGTCCTCACGGTTACGACCACTGGTCTGGCCATTAGGGGCTGCAACACTACGAAAAACTCTCAAAACAGTAAATAAGGTGTAATGACTGTACGGTTGTACTGAGAACGAAGGCAGCGTGGGACAGTGTAACAGGCCAGAGTTGATGTACAATGTCACGGTGAGCTTGTGCCAGAACAAAATGTAAAAATAAACAAAACTGCCAATCGGCCCGCAAGTCCACTTTCCCTAAAAAGAAGTGGGAAAACACACACAGATGTCTTGCCTGATCTCCCTGTTCAAAACAAGAGCAAAAAAAAAAGATAGAAAGAGACCAGAAGGGTTAAAAACGAAAGGCACTCACCTTTATAATGTCAGTGTCAGCGTCAGGGACACTCTTCACAAAGCCTCATTCGGGTAAACAGTGAAGTTTAACGTGTGCAGCGAAGGTCGAGAGCTAGAGATGAATCTCAAGCCACCACAGACCTCCTGGAGTCAAACACCACAGTCGTTCTTTGTAGGCACGTCCTCTGCACACCAGCCAAACACCACCGGTGATGATCACATAATCGCTCCAGGACACAAGCTACAACAACGTCAAAATAAAAAAAGACAAAAGATGAGACACGCGCACACAACAAACAAACTAAACGGGGGGCAGCTGCAGAGTGATATTGCAGGAGTGATAATATGTTCATGGATGTAAAACAGAAAGCAAACGCAAAAAGAACTCCAAGATATGCCTTGGACATAATAGTCGCGTGTCGAACGCGGTAGTAAACCTGGACCAGGGTTCCACGGAGGACCACCGATAAGGGTGGAACCGAGTCTGTGACAAGCCTCAATGAAAAGCAGACGTAATTAAGACATCCAACTTTCAGCATGGCAATTTAATACACTTCATATCTTTTTTTTTTTTGTATAAAAAGTGATCCCACTGCCATTACCCAAACAGCAGTCCATTTGTTCTAGAGTCCAGTAATAGCTGTGTTCGTTTCCAACTGGCTGTCAAGGGACTGAAGGCTTTTTAGGCTTTTTTCTTTTTTCTTTTAAGAGACGATCGTTAATGCAGTGAGCCCTGGACTATGTATGTGCCAGCACTAGACATTTATTTATTCGCCTACGAATGGCAGGCAGGGATGATTCACTCATGGCTCTCTGGGTCGCTAGCTTTCTCTCTCTCTCGCTCTCTCTCTCTCTGTTTGTGTGTGTGTGTGTGTGTTGTGTAGTGTGTACAGTGTGTTTTCTGTGTAGTGGCTGTGCAGTGTCGTGTGTTTGCACTGTATAATATGTGTGTGCTGTTTAGGGGGTGTGATGTGTAATGTATGTGCTCTGAGATGTTTTCTGTGTAGTGTGTATTCTGTAGTGTGTGTGCTGTGTAGAGTGTATTGTGTAGTGTGTGCTGTGTAGTGTGTATAGTGTGTTGTGTGTAGTGTGTAAGGGATATTGTGTGTTGTGTAGTTTGTGTCCTGTGTGGTGTGTATTGCGTAGTGTGTGTGCTGTGTAATGTGTATAGTGTGTAGTGTAGTGTGTATTGTGTAGTGTGTATAGTGTGTTGTGTGTAGTATATGTGCTGTGTAGTGTGTAGTGTATAATGTGTAGTGTGTATAGTCTGTTGTGTGTGTGTGTGTGTGTGTGTGTGTGTGCGTGTGGATTTGTCCACACAATCAAAGCTTTTGGCCTCCATCCTTGTCTAAGGGACCTTATTATGGTTTAAAACTACTAGCAGTTTAAAAACTACAAAATAATAACGTTACATTTGTAATTTAAATGCCTGGTGTTGAACTCCAGCAGAGAAACATGATGATAATGATGATAATGATGATCGTTGTGGTTGTGATGATGACAATAATTTTTGATTGCTGGGGGAATATTTGTGTATACACCCAAAAGAGTTCAGGTCTAAAATAAAAGTGTATCATTTTGCATGTTCATAACAGGTTTTCACAAGGGTCATCTTGACATGACATATACACTGATGAAATATACACACATACATGTGTATACATTAATATACACACAATGTATATGCACTGTATAAGCATGAATTGGATATGGTGGTTGCTGCTATAGTAAAAAAAAAATTACTCTCAGAATATTTGTAGGTATTATTATTGTGTATATTGTGTATATATTATTATTGTGTATATATTATATGTGCATCAGCATCTGTAACTGGACCTAATAATCTGTCTATATGCATGTTTTAAGCACTATATGAGTCAGAATAGGATTACTCATGAAATAGCCTACAAATGCAAGCATAGTCACTACATCAATAGGAGGTTATTGCTCTAGAGGTGTTTGTACCTGGGAAATAGGCAGAGTGCTGAATTATGCTTCCGGACATTTGTGTTGGGTTCATGTGCTGAACGAAAGGTGAAAGCACATCTATTCATACATAGCAGCCTAGATTCTGAACAGCTCCTTTGTGCTGTTCATCCCCCCCACACAAACAAACACACACACACACACACACACACACACACACACACACACACACACACACACACACAGCACACACAACACACTATACACACAATACACACTATACACACTACACACAACACAGCACACACACACACAGCACACACAACACACTATACACACACAACACACTATACACACTACACACAACACAGCACACACACACACACACAGCACACACAACACACTATACACACACTACACACTATACACTCTACACACAACACACAAACACACACACAGCACACATACACACACAGCACACACAACGCACTATACACACTACACACAACACACACACACACACACAGCACACAGCACACACAACACACTATACACACTACACACAACACAGCACACACACACAGCACACACACTACACACTACACAGCACACACATACACACAGCACACACAACACACTATACACAATAAACACAACACAGCACACACACACAGCACACACATACACACAGCACACACAACACACTATACACACACTACACACTATACACACTACACACAACACAGCACACACACACAGCACACACAACACACTATACACACACACTACACACTATACACACTACACACAACACATAAACAGCACACACAACACACTATACACACACTACACATGACACACTATACACAACACATCACAAACAACACACTATACACACTACACAGCACACACACTACACACTATACACACAACACAGCACACACACACACAGCACACACATTACACACTATACACACTACGCATAACACACACACACAACACACTATATACACACTACACACACTACA
>NC_137501.1:14547500-14567500 GCF_041902795.1 Electrophorus electricus | reverse complement strand
AACAGCGAGAGGGAGACTTCAAAAACATAATATTCTTGTTCACATAAACGAATATTCATAAGGATTTGAAAACGCAACAGTCAAAGCCAGAACTCGGAACGCCGGTAAATTATTTGACCAGTTTAGGAGTAAGAGAGACAGTGGAGAGAAAATGTTATGGGTTTCATTTCATGATATTACACGATCGTTTCTCTGAAGATCTGGCATTTGGCATGGCGGAAACCACCCGCTATGAAGTTAATTGAGTAGTGTTAATGCAAGCCAAGAAGCTTACAGTTACAGTAACAGCACTTGCAGTTAAACCTTTTAAAGGGACACACACAGCGGTCATCTTTACTAAACAAAGACTTGATGTAGCCTGTATATTACAAAGCCGTCCAAACATAATTTGATGGAGAAGCAAATGTAAATTTAAAAAATCAATCATCTGCATTTTTACTGTCTGTTAGCTGTGGTGGACGACAGACTCACTTAGATTTGAAGGCGGAACAGGAAATGGCTGTTCATTTGAAGGCTTTGATTGGCACAGAGAAGAGCATCAGTACCAGTACCTGTGTTTCTTGTCGGATAAGGACAGCAATCTTGTTTAGTGCAACCTTGTGTATTGTATCATTCATTTTGAGTGTGAAGCGAATGTAGTTTCAGAAAGGGGGAAGAGAGAGAGAAAGGGAGAGAGAGAGAGAGAGAGTTTGTGTAGATATACAAGGGTGATTTGATAAATAGAAACAGAAACCGACTGTAAGATAAGGGATGAAAATGATATGTATTAATTGGCTTGCCTTAAAGCACCAGAAACCCCTATCCCTTAACCTTAACTCTAAGCCTAAACTTATCCCTAAGCCTAAACCCATCCCTAACCCTAGATGACCTCCCTTAAACCTGACCTGACCTTAGAGGCAGGATTTTGTCTTGATCCTTAAAACAAACTAACAAAGTCACTCTTGCTCTTTATATGAACCCCCAGAGAGATGAATTTATTCAGTGACGTGCAGTTCTGTGGAGAAACAAAAGTGTATGCTATGAGAACGCTGAATTAAAATCAACGTTTCACCCCTATTAACAAGGTCATTTGAGGTTTTAAAAAAAAGTTTTATGAGGAAGACTTTGTTCATGAGAAGTATATTACCAGATTCCTGGTTTGGAATGATGTCTTATATTCTTCCATAAAGGGAACACTCCTGGGTTTTACAGGAGTTTATCATAGTCAAGAAGAGCTACACATACTTGGATCATTTTTTTTAAAGCTGGTTCATAGGCATAAGGCAAAAGTACATTAGAGTAGCCTTACAGTGGACTTAGACTGGACTGTGACAGGCAAACATGACAATTGCAAAACAGAACCAAACAAGGAACTGGAAAACAACAAATGAAAGGTTCAATGACTTTAGTACAGTGTAGTTTAGAACAATGGAGACCAACACGGGAGTAATAGAGGATGAAACCGGAATAGTGCAGTCAGGGGCTATGGGATGCCAGGTGTGCAGACAGTGAAATTCAAAGGAGAATCAAAGCCCTCAAAAGCATCTGAATGTGGTAAAGGTTTATTGATAATGACAGACTTGTTTGTAAAGCTAACCCAGTTCGAACAGGTTCATGCTGTGAGTAGAATAAGGACTATTGTAAAGTGCTCTCCTGTGCCATAGTGGTTGTGAATGGGCTTCTGTAGTAAGTCCCAGCTAACATGTTCCACTGCTCTGTGTAATGTCTGTTTTCAAGGGTACAATGTCTGAGAAATTGTGATGGGCATTTTGTGTCAAAGTGAGGATGTGTGTTTGTGCAGGCATATGAAAGGTTTACTGTGTGTATGAATATGGGAGTTTTTGTGTATGTGTTTGTCTATAAATATGGGAGATCCCATAAATATGGGAGTGTGTGTGCGCGCGCACACGTGTCCGCATGCTCAGCATATGGGCCACCTGAACAGTGGCGTGTGGCATACGTCTCTGTGTGGCATACGTCTCTGTGTGCGGCATATATCTCTGTGTGGCATATGTCTCTGTGTGCGGCATATATCTCTGTGTGGCATACGTCTCTGTGTGCGGCATATGTCTCTGTGTGGCATACGTCTCTGTGTGGCATACGTCTCTGCGTGGCATACGTCTCTGTGTGGCATATGTCTCTGCGTGGCATACGTCTCTGCGTGGCATACGTCTCTGCGTGGCATATGTCTCTGCGTGGCATACGTCTCTGTGCGGCATACGTCTCTGTGCGGCATACGTCTCTGTGTGGCATACGTCTGTGTGCGGCATACGTCTCTGTGCGGCATACGTCTCTGTGTGGCATACATCTCTGTGTGGCATATGTCTGTGTGCGGCATACGAGTCTCTGTGTGGCATATGTCTCTCTGTGTGGCATACGTCTCTGTGTGGTCTCTGTGTGCAGCATACGAGTCTCTGTGTGCAGCATACGAGTCTCTGTGTGGCATATGTCTCTGTGTGCAGCATACGAGTCTCTGTGTGGCATATGTCTCTCTGTGTGGCATACGTCTCTGTGTGGCATACGTCTCTGTGTGCAGCATACGAGTCTCTGTGTGACATATGTCTCTGTGTGCAGCATACGAGTCTCTGTGTGGCATATGTCTCTCTGTGTGGTATACGTCTCTCTGTGTGGCATATGTCTCTGTGTGGCATATGTCTCTCTGTGTGGCATACGTCTCTCTGTGTGGCATACGTCTCTGTGCGACCTAAAGGTTCACATGGTTTTAACATATCCTGGCCTACCAGCAACACATCATCTTCCCATTTAAAATGCACGTATATGTGAGATTGTGCATGAATATGGGAGATATTTTGTGTGTGTGTGAATGTGTGTAATTATGCTCCCATTCTGTCTACCATTTGTGTTTATTTTTACTGCTGTAAACTGCCTGTCAGCTCCGACTTTAGGTTTTGAACACTTTTCGATGTTAAGGATTTAAGATATCTTCAGACAAAGAAAACTTTAAAACCCTACAGTCTGCAGCACTCATCAGCACACACACACACACACACACACACACACACACACACACACACACACACACACACACACACACACACATGTGAGCAGCACTGCGGATGCTGATCTCTCAATCGACCAGTGAACAGGGCAGACCCAAACAGTTAGGACCTAAATCTAGGTCTCATTTCTATGAGCCTCTAATCTCATAAAAAGTTTGATAATGATTAATGATGTTAATAAATAAAAAATGTTAATAAAATGCTACCAATCTTACTAATACTTCTTTAATAAAGTGTTAATATTTTTAAACATGACAATTGATCCTAAGTTTGCTTAACTTAGTATCTTAAAATAAAAATACACTGTCATATCTCAAATTCAATGCATTTTACTCAACAGTAAAATATTCTGCCAACCGGGACATCCAAGGTCTGTCACATTTTTCCTCTAAGGAATGTGCAGTCAATCACCACATCTTTTCAAACTGTAGCTCGTGCAACGTCAGGGGTGGGATTACAGTATTTTCTGCCTTGTTCTGATGCATGAGCTCAAAGACACCTGTGATTGGCTGGTGTCATTGTGTTTGACAGGGGAGAGCCTAAGAGCACAGCAACAGATGGCAGTGGCATCATTAGGCATTCAATTCACATGCTTCTAATGATAGGGTAAATGATTTTCTGTTACGCCTCTCAGGAGCAAAAGCTGGCAACATCTGGTATTTGTGTCAGGCAGTGGCTTCAAACACTCATCTCCCAAGCACAAGTGCAACATCTACTGTATGTCTAAGCCCAACTGTCAAATCAGCTAACACGAGCCAGTGAGCTAACCACAGCTAACATTAGCTAGCTAACTTGCTGGTTCGTTGACTGGTGACAGTGTGCTGGTGAGGTGACTGATAGCCTAGGCTTAGCCACCTCACTAGCTCACTGCAACTAGCATAAGAGTTACTGCTGTGGATTCCTGAACCTGAAACAACATCTTTCTGGTCAATGCTGGTAGTACTGAAGCTGAACCACTTTTTGTGCATGGTAATCGAGGTTTACTCCTCTTGAAAAATCCCCTTCTGTCCATATCTAGCTAGCAAGCCTCTGAGATATCAGACTGAATGATTTTCCAGCTTCTTTGGAGCCTCGAGTCAGAGTGCATGCTCAGCCATAATATAGCAGAGGGCTTAGGGCCTTTCTCCAGGGCTCAACAGTGGTTGTATGGCAGAGCCAGGATTCAAACATACAACCTTCCAGTTGACAGCTACCTTAACTCTGTGTTTTTCTCAGCTTGGCTTTGCAATAAAATCAACCGCATTTAATATTATGGGTTTTTAGTCTAGATTCATGCATATAATGATGTGGATATTGCCATCAACCAATAGGTGAGCACTTTCCTGCTCCAATCAGGAAGTAGCAAAGCAGGTAGCGGAACATCTGTGGCAGGCAGATGAGACAAATCGGACATGGAGGGAACTCCAGGGAGGGTAGATGAGACAAGAAACATGGAGGAGACTCAGGGGAGGTTAAATGAGACAAGAGATATGGAAGAGACTCTGGGAAAGGTGGATGAGACATGAGAGGTGGAGGAGACACCGAGAAGGGTAGATGAGACATGGCGGAGACTCTGGGGAGGGTAGATGAGACATGAGAGGTGGAGGAGACACCGAGAAGGGTAGATGAGACATGGCGGAGACTCTGGGGAGGGTAGATGAGACATGAGAGGTGGAGGAGACACCGAGAAGGGTAGATGAGACATGGCGGAGACTCTGGGGAGGGTAGATGAGACATGGCGGAGACTCTGGGGAGGGTAGATGAGACATGGCGGAGACTCTGGGGAGGGTAGATGAGACATGGGACATGGAGGAGACTCCGAGGAGACCTTGGAAACAATTGTTCTTCTTGTTCCTCTTTGGCTGTTTTTTCAGAACAAACCACCATACACACAAGTGCAGCTGTGGTCAAAAACTGCTTCTGATTCTTGGCCACTGTTCAACAGTTTCTCTTAGAAATTTCCAATAGCACCACAATGGGAAATAAGGAATCTAGTGGCAGCCTTACAAATGGTGACCTTGCAAAATTATAGATGGTGACTACATTGTTCAAAGAGTTCAAAGAGGTTTTATTGTCATTTCAGCTATATACAAGTACACAACAAAAACGAGACAATGTTCCTCCAGGACCATGGTGCAACACAAAACAACAGTGCAACAGACAACATGCTACACAAGTGCAAACAGTCCAATATAGTGTAAAAATGTCATTAAATAAACATTAAATAAACAATAATAAATACAGAACAGGACAAATACAAAATGAGTAGACAGTGCAATTATTTAGTCCAGTACACAGTACAGGGCATATGTAAAGCGAGTTGTGCATAGGAATCAGTGACATGCTACCCTGAACACAGCAGTCACCGGTAGCAGCCAGAACAGTTCAGAGTACAGTGCTGGTTTAGTACAGTACTCTAGCAGCAAGTAGGATAATGTGCAAGACTGCAACAGGAGTGCATAGTTTATTTGTGTGACGTTTGACTTCAGAACTAGTCCAATGCAAAACAATGTGTGAGTGTGTGTATAGATATGTATGTATGTATGTATTTATGTATGTAGGTATGTATGTTTGTGTGTGTGTGTGTGTGTGTGTGTGTGTGTGTGTGTGTGTGTGTGTGTGTGTGTGTGTGTGTGTGTGTGTGACTGTCTATAAGCATGTATAAAAGTGCCCATTTTGGAATCTGAATTGGAATTGGAGTTAGCCAGAGTTCAGGAGTCTAATGGCTTCTGGGAAGAAGCTGTTGCACAGTCTGTAGGTGTGGGACTGGATGCTGCGGTACCTTCTTCCAGATGGCAAAAGGGTGAACAGTTCATGTGAGGGGTGTGTGGGGTCTTTCACAATGTTGGTGGCTTTCCGGCTGCAGCGAGTTATGTAGATGTTCGTGATGGAGGGAAGAGAGACCTCAATGATCTTCTGAGCTGTTCTCACTATTCTCTGGAAGGCCTTGTCTTTGAATGTGAGAGATTTTGAGCCTTCAGAAAAGTCTCCATAAAAACGCATGCTTCAGAGAGTTTGAAAAGGTGTCGTGTGAATGCCCCTTAGATGTTAGTCCCTCTTTTATCCGCTGGCAAAGTATTTCTTACAAGAAGAGGAAAAACGTGGCCACCGGATACAGACAGTGCAGAAATGATTTCCCCTAAACAGCATCAGCAAATTACTTGTTGCACTTTGTGTAATATTCTTTTTAAAGCACAGCAGTTTTGTCGTGGCAGTGCGTCACCGCCTTCTGCCCGATTCTAAATGATACTTACAGCCAGTTACCTACGTTCTTCGAGTAACCTTGCTTACCTTGCTTACCAATTATTGTCCTTGCTTACCAAGGACAATAATTTCTCAATGCCGCATGAGGCAAACACCTTGACAGAACAAAAACGTCACGACATCAATATTGTGGGCAAAAAGGCAGGCACAAATAAAAAAAACTAGGAAACTATCAAGCCCGTAACAGTTCACTGCAGCTTTTTACGCAGTATGGCAGTGACTGCAGAGCCCACGCACTGAACCAATCATCCTCATGTTCACTTGACGACTTAATTTTACAATCCTTACTGACATATGAAGATGACCGTTATTAATTCCAACAAAGTGTTGACAGCCGAGTTGTTTGGCGTGACCAGAAGGACCTCGTTAACAGCAGGCAAAAAATTGCGGGAAATTATTTTTGGTCTCCCCCTTGGCTAATACCATTTCTGCTCTGAATTCATGATGAGGAAGTCATGGAAATCGCATTTCAGAAACACCTCAGCTGACATATAGATGCAGTCCTGTCATGACATATATTCACTGATTTTATTTGCAGCAAAAAGCAGTAAGGAGTCTTTCGCAGATTAAGCCTGGCGATCTGATTCTTATTTCACTGAATCACTTCAGTGGTTCAGTGTCGATTTTAGCTGCAACATGGACAGAGCATTAGAGGTACAATAGTTGCGTCTGTTGCTTGGTAATATGGTGTGCAGTTTTCAAATGGTTACGTTTTGTGTTTGGGGTGTAAGGTCATTAGTGTAATAATGTATGTGTGTATACAGCGTATGTGGCAGAGGGGCGTGGCCAAGCACTGTCGGGGGTGGGGGGGGGGGGGTTGCGGTGAGACAGCCTGAATGAACCGGAACCGGTGGGTGCTTAAAATTGGTCACACCTGCGCGTGTCTCTCTTCAGCCAATAGATTTCCAGAGCCACAAAGTGTGCACTACTGTAATGCACAAAAAATCTGAAAAGCTCAGTTATATTGTATCATATTCTATATCATCTCTCATATACTGTCAAAAGGGCTGAAATGAAAAAGAAAGAACTTTAAAATTCATTTGTTCAGTTTTCTTTTTAAACAGTTCAGTTAGACAAACACTACTGCCTTGTTTTGCTCCTGTATTCCATGAGCTTCCTTGTACCAGATGCAACTTTCTTAACGATTGTCCCCGGCCTTGTCCAGTCATCTGCGAGCTCCTGTTCTGTGTCCCATGTCCCACATCTGTTGTGCTGCGATGTGTAAGACCGGGGCCCTCCCCTGATGAAGCTGAACCCCGGCTAGAGGCGGCCTGGAGCCCGCAATTAGCGGCGCATTTACACAGATGCTTTCATACGCCAGTCCTTTCAAGAGCAGGTGGCACGGCCGGAAACTGTGCAGAGCGCCACCTACAGGCTATGGATACATCACCATCTAATTTATGAGAAACTCCTTCCTCTTACCAACACTCACTGATTGCTTAATCAGCTACAACTACCAGCTGCATTTCATAAGTGTACAGTTACAGACCTGCTGGTGCACAAGCTGTTACCGGCCTCTAGAGTAGTGATCATGGATCAGATTAGCAGTGCGTGTTTTTTCTTTTTTTTTTTTACTTGTGCCAGTGTCTTGGGTGGGTTGACAGTGGTGCACTACCCCAAAATATGCAGCCAATAGCAATCCTTTGCTTCATAAATGTAAAATATGTTAAACTGCACTGTAAGGTGGTATGGTGAGATTTCTGTGGAACAGCAAAGATTTTTTGAATAGTTTTAATGAAATAGAGGATCAAGTGTGTCTGTAAGGGATAAAAGACAAATTGGCTAATTTCCAGAAGCCAGGCCACAATGTCAGCTCCTGAGCTGAATATCAGATCAGTGTGATCTGTTGGATCTCAGTACTGAAGTACTGCACCTCGGTCACTGTGACTGAGCCCAAGAAGCAGCGAATGTGCAAAATTAGACCAGGAAATTAGACCAGATATGTGGACTAGGATTACAAATGTGAATTCTGGTGCTGTTACTGGGCTTGAGAATTTTCAGAAAAAGAGCAGCAGACACAGGCAAACTTACCAACATCAGTGAAGGAGAACATTCTAGCTGTCTATCGCATTGCTGTACATTTGGATGCCGTGGAAAAGGCTAAAGATTTCCAAAGAGCCTCTCACATCTGGATGAGATGGACGATGTTGAGATGGCGTGCCCCTGTGTTTGGTTTTGCCCTGAGGTGCTTGAGGGACCCAGAGTCTCGCATGGCTCACGTGAAAGCTCAACATGCCTGCAGAGTGAAGAACAAAAGAGGAGTGGAGTGGAGGAGAGAAAGAGGGAGAGGGGGAAAGAAAAAGACGATGCATGGGGCGTTTGGGTGGGAAATAAGTGCCTGGCTGCACGCACGCACACCATGTGCCAAAAAGCCCCCATGTGTGTGTATGTGCATGTGAGCTGTGTCTGAGGGAGAGCACCAGAAGCAGGAACAGGCTCTGAACTGTGGTCCATGGCTCTCGTGGTCTTCCTGACATGTTCAGCACTGGTTCGGCGCGTTGGTGTGATGTCAGCACACATTACCTGTATCTCATCTCCGCAGCAGGACCAGTGTCATCCCCAACGGGCCCTGGCACATCAGCTTGAAACGCTCCGTCAGTCGCCGTTACGTTAGCAAGACGGTCCACCCGTAACATAATGAGATAGCTGAAGTAGTGGCACCAGTGCTCATCAGTGATTGGCTGCAGAGGCTGGTGACGAGGGTAAGAGAGAAAAAAAAGTGAAGGTGATGTTTTATCATCCTGATGTGGATGTTTAGAGGTGAGGGAGGGGTGAGGAAGGGCAGGCCTGGCGTACAGACCGTGACCCGACCGTGACCTGACCGTGACCCGACAGTCCTCACTGGAGTTTAGACCAAGACCATGTATGTCTCAGATTTCTTTAGGCTTTCACGGATACAAAATATAGTAAGTAAATGTGTGTGCATAATTAATGGGGTCTTGTTCAACTATGTGCGATTGCTTAAACTCGTTTTGAATACTTTATTCTTTTTATTTTATTATCTGAGTGTGTTTGAACTGGTGCACAGGACATGGGAGACTAAATTCGAAACTCAATCAGCTCGCAGGGAAATCACAGAGCTGATAAGAGATTGCAGCTGGCCAAAGGAAACAGCCGAGTACGCGGGCCTGTGTTGGCGCTGGGGAATAAGGAACAGGTGTCCATGGGCAGAACAGTATCGATGCCAGCTCCTGATTAACTGCCACAGAAAAGCACAAGTGAGAGTGTACACAGTACAGTTCTCACTCCTCTTAAACCCATGTTGAAGGGTGCAAGTTTAGGCCCTGTTAAGGTAGCGAGCCCTCTACAGAAAACACAAGTGCTATTTTGAGCACACGCTGGCCGTCTTAACTACCACAGTGCTCCTGAAAAACGGCTTTTGTTGGATGAAAAAGAAAGCAGAGCTTTCTAAAGAGAAAAAACAACTGATCTGCCACAACAGGGCCAAGTTTTCTAGAATATCAGTAAATCCAGACCTGAAAGGCAGAGCCTTCATACACCCCCCCCCCCCCCCCCCCCCCCCCCATAGGAACAGAACCTTCAAAAACACTGAAGGAACAAGCAAAGCTTCAAATCCAATTACTAAGCAGACAGGGCTAAGTCAAAATAATCATAATTCTAATTCAATACATTTTGTTTACATGCTCCTTTCAAGATACCCACAGTTGCTGTACAATTACATGAAAAGAGCAAAGAGAATAAGATGACAACAAGAGACAGAAGTAAAACTACACAAAAAATGAAGATAAATAATAATAAACATATAAATGAATAATAATAACAATAATAATAAAAACAAAAACACAGAGTCAATTAAGAAATAAAAACACGGAGTAGTTAAGCTACAGAAGAATTTTCACCAGAAGAGAGTGAAACACCACATGTAGGAGAGCAGGAATAGCTAAAGTAAAAGCCCTTTTCAAAAGTGTCTAGAAGAAAGAACAGAGAGAAACAGGGTGCTGGAAGAACAGAGAGAAAGTGGAGGAGAACATAGATGAAGGATAAAAGGGACCCACCCATGGAAGGCCTTCAAAGCCAGTATTTTATTTTAGATGAGAATGGAACAGGTTGCCTGGGTAAATGTATGAGTGTGTGAGTTATATGTTCTCATGGTCTATGATTCATCATTATTTAATTAAACATGTTTTTAGCCATCAAGATTTTTTATCAGCATCAATATCAGTAAGGCAACCAACTAGAGTGAGAGGTGGCAATGTTTGAGTGGTCAGTGTACATGTGCATTTGCGTATCATCTACATGGCTGCCATGTAAATAACTAAACATCAATGGCCAAAGACTGAGCTCTGGGGAACACCTTCGGATAGCCTAGATGTGTCAGCTTTAAACCCACATATAGAGACAAATTCTGTCCGTCAGTGAGATATGACTTGAACAACATAATTGCTGTATCAGTGATTCCAACCAAATTTTTGAGTCTATGGATCAAAAAGTGATGACACACTGTGTCAAAAACAGCAGTAAGATCCAGAAGAATAAGTATATTCAACCATCCAGTGTCAGCTGCAATCACCAGGTCATTTATAAACATAGTGAATGCAAATTTAGTACTTTAGCACATTCAAGAAATTTGCAGAGAGGGGAGATTGGAAATACATATTTAGTTCTTAGGGTCTGAAGTTCTCAGGGTCAAGCACTGGCTTTTAGAAGCAGGACTGATTACAACTAATTTCAAGGTTAGATGATCTGAAAATCCCATGAATCACATGTCACAGAAGTATACTCAGAAACCTGACTGACAAGAAGATGAAAGTGACCAAATATTTTGGGAGAATCTCCTGCGAATGTGGATTTTAATCAATTCTATTTGCCTATGCTCAAATAACAGGTGCATGTGCATAACTGTTTCATCTCATTAATAAATAATGAGGTAGCTATTTTTTAAAAGCCCATTCCGTATCTTTCTCATTTCAGAGAGTGACGTGTGTATGAATGCGTGTGTGCGCAGTAGGACGCAGCGGCCACTCCAGGTGCAATAAATGGTGCTTTTGTGTTACTATTTGTCGTCTCTACAACACTACAACACATTTTTCCAACAGTTTAAACCACAAATACATGGGAACAACCATCCTCCATGTATACCACCGCCAGAGCCTACTACACTTAAGAAACCATGCACAAATTTACCTGGACGACAGCGTACTTCAGACGCTCTGTGAGTTCGGGTTGCTATGGGAACCAGGCCTGCAGACCACGGCGTCGCCTGAGTCTGAATGCCGGAGGAGAAGACACCGCAAGCGGTGTGCAAGGACGCAGAAGCGGAGGAAGCGAGCTGTGGTCCGTGCTAGGCTAAAAGCTAATCCTAGCAGACCAGCTCTACCACCATCATTCCTCTCAAATGTTTGCTCCTTGGAAAATAAACTGGACACCAGTAGACTACACAGCGAGAGTTCAAAGACTGCTGTGTTTTAGTATTTAATGAAACGTGGCTCAGTGACAGTATTCCAGACGCCGCCATTCAAATGGAGGGATTAATATAAATCTGTGCCGATAGAGACGATGCATTCTCCGGCAAAACACGCGACGGACGGGTATGCGTTTATATCAGTGAGACCTGGTGTAAAAACCTCTGTGCTTGTCGTTAGGTACTGCTCACTGCTTGTGGAGTTTGCTATTGTCAGATGCAGACCTTTTTTATTTACCGCGGGAATTCACCTCCGCGTTTATAATCGTGCGGTATATTCTACCCAGCGTGAACACACGACAGGCTCTCCAGGAGCTGTATGGAGCGATTAGTGAACTGCAGAACGTCCACGCAGACGGACTGTTTTTTTGGGGGGTTTTTTTGTCGCCGGAGATTTCAACCACGCAAATCTCAAGTCAGTACTGCCTAAATTCCACCAAACTGTGAACTTTGCAATGAGAGGAGCGAACGTGATGGATCTCGTTTACACAAACATCTCCAGTGCGTACCGGGCGGAGCCCCGCCCCCACCTCGGAAACTCTGATTACATGTCTGTAATGTTGATCCCTGCATCTAGACCGATCGTCAGACGCTCGAAACCGCTTCTGAAGCAGGTGAGAACCTGGCCAGCAGGAGCCATCTCTGCTCTTCAGGACTGTTTTGAAGGAGGCTGTTACTGACGGTGACACTGTTAACCTGGAGGAGTATACAGCATCTAGCTACATAAGCAAGTGCACTGATGATGTTACTGGCTCCAAGACCATCATAACACACCCCAACCAGAAGCCATGGGTGACTACTGAGGTGCACATGCTACTGAGGACCCGTGACTTCAGAGCAGGTGACAAAGAGGCTCTTAGAAAAGCGAAAGCCAAACTGTCACGTGCGATCAGGGAAGCAAAGCGTGCACACGCACAGAGGATCCATGGGCACTTCAAAGACACTGGTGACACACGGCGCATGTGGGAGGGCATTCAGGCCATTACTAACTACAGGAAAACATCACCTTCCTGTGATAGTGATGCCTCCCTCCCAGATGCACTGAATGACTTCTGTGCTCGGTTTTAAGCACAGAACAGTGTTGCAGTGGAAAAGTCCATCCTTCCGCAGGCGCTGTGCCTGACTGCGGCTGATGTGAGGCGAACTCTGCGTGGAGTTAACCCACGGAAAGCTGCTGGACCAGACAACATCCCGGGTCGTGTGCTCAGAGAATGTGCTGACCAGCTTGCAAATGTCCTGACAGACATCTCTCTGAGCTGCACCGTTGTCCCAAAATGCTTCAAGACTACCACCATCGTCCCTGTGCCTAAGGGGACCACGGTGTCGTGTCTCAACGACTACCGCCCCGTCGCACTCACATCCATCATCATGAAGTGCTTCGAGAGACTCGTCATGAGACACATCAAGACCCAGCGTCCCCCTTCTCTGGACCCCCTGCAGTTCGCACATCGCTCCAACCGCTCTATGGATGATGCCATCTCCACCACACTCCATCTGCACTCACACGTCTGGACAAAAAGGGCACCTATGTAAGAATGCTGTTCATAGACTTCAGTTCAGCATTCAGCACCATCGTTCCGCAGCATTTGATGGGAAAGTTGAGCTTACTGGGCTTGAACACCTCCCTCTGCAACTGGATCCTGGATTTCTTGACTGGTAGACCTCAGTCAGTCCGGATGGGGAGCAGCACTTCCAACACCACCACATTAAGTACTGGTGCTCCCCAGGGCAGCGTACTCAGCCCACTGCTGTTCACACTGCTGACTCATGACTGTGCAGCAATGCACAGCTCGAACCACATCATCAAGTTTGCTGATGACACGATCGTGGTGGGTCTCATCAACAAGGACGACGAGTCAGCATACAGAGAGGAGGTGCGAGAACTGGTGAGCTGGTGCAAGGTCAACAACCTGTATCTGAATGTTGACAAAACAAAAGAGATGGATGTTGACTTCAGGAGAGCAAGGCGAGATCACTCCCTGCTTGCCATCAATGGCTCCTCAGTGGAGATCATCAAGAACACCAAGTTCTTTGGTGTTCACTTAGCGGAGAACCTCACCTGGATCCTGAACACCAGTTTCATTATCAAGAGAGCCCAGCAATGTCTTTACTTCCTTCACAAACTGAGGAAAGCCCATCTCCCATCACCCATCCTCATTGCCTTTCATTGCCTTCTACAGAGGTACTGTGGAGAGCATCCTGAGCAGCTGCATCACTACCTGGTTTGGGAACTGCACCGTCTTTGACCGCAAGAGCCTTCAGAGACACACACATTGTTTTTGTATCGGATAAATTGCTGAAGTCAAACTTCACACACATATAATATGCACTCTTTTTGCACTCTTGCACATTCTTCCTACTTGCTGCTAGAATACAGTACTAAATCAGTACTGTATTCTGAACTGTTTCTGGTTGCTACCAGTGACTATGTTCAGTATAGCTATGTTCAGTATAGCATGTCACTGACTACTATGCACAAACCCACTTTACATATTCCCAGTACTGTGTACTGGTCAAAATAAATGCACTGTCTGTTCTATGTGTATTGGTTCTGTCCTGTATTTATTATTTATTTATTGCACTGTATTGTATTGTTTGCACTCGTGTAGTGTGTTGTCTGTTGCACTTGTTTTGTGTTGCACCATGGTCCTGGAGGAACATTGTTTTGTTTTGCTGTGTACTTGTATATTGCTGAAATGACAATTAAGCCCTTTTTAACTTTGAAAAGTTGCCTTACTTTAGAAAACACGCAAGTCAGGCCCTGACAGTGAGGAAAATGGAAGAAGAATCATTTTGTTAAATGAAATATATTTTCCGTAAGATATCAGGAATAAGATCTTTATTGAAATCTTTATTTTAGACAGAAGACATTTTTACTAGCGCTCGTCTTCACGCAGCGCTTTTGACATGATTAGTAAACTAGAAAAGTCATCTTTTCTAAATGTCATGCAAGGAGACATTTTTTATGTCTGCATTAAAAAAAGATAAGGTGATAAATGAGGGTGAGGGAGGTTGCATTTGCACTATCAGAGGACAGCAGCAGTCATGCCTACATCATATGAAATATCTGTGTGTTAAATAAAAAAATGCTGAGTCTGGGGGCCCTATGTTCAGATAAGGTGCTCCTCATCCAAACGGATGATGTTACACAGACAAAAGGATGTCAGAATGCGCCTGTCACCCCGCAAAAGGGACACGCCCACTTACTCACACACACACACACACACCTGTTCCACTCCCAATCTCATGATTATCAGTTACTGCACACACCTGCTCCTCATCTGGTCTGTTGTTTCTTGTGTTATACAAGCCCACAGGTACCTGCCGTCAGCACTGCGTGTAGCCGGTTGGGTCGCGCCCTTGAGCTGTCGCCAGGACCGGCTCTCGAGCCCTCTTCGCTGTTGGCTCCTTTCAAACGCTCTGCCACACAAACTTTATGCTTCGAGTACGCTCGTTTAAAAAAGTGATGGAGAATAAAGGTTCTCTTAACCTTCTCTCGTCTTCCACTACGTCTGCACCACCACCGTCGCACCAACTTTTTTTTTTGCTTCATTTTTTTGACAGGCACTCACATTACGCATGTTAAGTGCTGCATGTTTTCGGAAAAAGCAGGAGGTCAGGTAGGGAAGTAAAAAACAAGTTTAATTTTGTGTCCTCGTTTCAAACACAGATTTGTGAAAGCAACATTCACAAACTCCAGACAGAAAGGCTTTTTTGAATGCTGCAGTCGATTTCAGTAGATTACCCCCCTTTAGGCATAAGTTATTTTTTTCTCTTTTTAATTTATTTCATATTCTTTGCACACTCTCTCTCTCTCTCTCTCTCTCTCTCTCTCTCTCCATAATAAATAATGTTGGCTGGCACCCACATTAAATCATGAATGCTTCCCTTAAGTGCTGCATGTTTTCAGAAAAAGCAGGAAGTCAGGTAAGGAAGTAAAGAACATGTTTAATGTTGTATCCTCATTTCAAACACAAATTTGACACATACATTCACAGACTCCAAACAGAAAGGCTTCTTTGAATGCTGCAGTCGATTTCAGTAGATTACCCCCTTTATGTATAAGTTATTTTTGCTTTGAATTTATTTTCCATTCTGTTGACTCTTCAGTTTTCGCTCTTTCCAGTTCACTCCCACTCTCTCTCCCTCTCTCTCCCTCTCTCTCTTTTATCTGTCTCACTATCTCCCCATGATAAATTATGTTGGTATAGTTTCTTATGCTTGGTCCACTGTACACGACTAACTCGACATATATATAATCACCTACACACATCTGAAAATTGAACGTTTGCCTCCAGCGTTCTAAGCTCTAAGCTCATCGCCACGGTGAACCGCAGTCCGTCTGCCTTCGCTCATTTCCATGGCACCAGTTCCAAGGGGTGACGGAGGTGTGTCGCGCAGGAGGGCCGGGTGCCTGCCGGGGAGCCTGTCTCTGCGTGGCGGAGAGGACAGCCGGATGGAGTAACGGCAGCCTGACACGAAAGCAGAGTGGGCTGTTCTCCTGCTCCAGCAGCTGTGAGGAGGAGCTCAGTGAGGAGGACCTCTCCGTTCACTCTGGCTCATTCACACGCACTCTTCAGATCTCTTGATGCCTCTCATTTTTACTCTTTTCTTTCCCCTTTCTCTGGCCTCCAACTTAAAAAAAAAAACCTTGTCCCCTCTCCTTACATTAGATTACAAACAGTCTAAATACTTTTGAATGTACGTTATAATTTTTTCTCTGATTTTATGGCAGTATAAAAATCTCTTTGCTCCCCCTCTCTTTGCTCGCTATCTCTCTCTTTGTTCTCTCTCTCCCTTTGTTCTCTCTCTCTCTTTGCTCTCTCTCTCTCTTTGCTCCCTCACTCTCTCTCTCTTTGCTCCCTCACTCTCTCTCTCTTTCCTTTCATGCTTTCCTTTTGTATGTCCATGCTGTGAGTTTTGTATTTCAGTCTGGATTAGTAAATCGAGTGGCACTTACACAGAGCTGAGTGGCACTTATACAGAACCGAGTGGCACTTATACAGAGCCGAGTGGCACTTATACAGAGCCGAGTGGCACTTATACAGAACCGAGTGGCACTTATACAGAGCCGAGTGGCACTTATACAGAGCCGAGTGGGATTTATACAGAGCTGAGTGGCATCTATACAGAGTCGAGTGGCACTTACACAGAGCTGAGTGGCACTTATACAGAACCGAGTGGCACTTATACAGAACCGAGTGGCACTTATACAGAGCCGAGTGGCACTTATACAGAACCGAGTGGCACTTATACAGAGCCGAGTGGGATTTATACAGAGCCGAGTGGCATCTATACAGAGCTGAGTGGCATCTATACAGAGCTGAGTGGCACTTATACAGAGCCGAGTGGCATCTATACAGAGCTGAGTGGCACTTATACAGAACCGAGTGGCACTTATACAGAGCCGAGTGGCACTTATACAGAACCGAGTGGCACTTATACAGAGCCGAGTGGGATTTATACAGAGCCGAGTGGCATCTATACAGAGCTGAGTGGCATCTATACAGAGCTGAGTGGCACTTATACAGAGCCGAGTGGCATCTATACAGAGCTGAGTGGCACTTATACAGAGCCGAGTGGCACTTATACAGAGCTGAGTGGCACTTATACAGAGCTGAGTGGCATCTATACAGAGCCGAGTGGCATCTACACAGAGCCGAGTGGCATCTATACAGAGCCGAGTGGCATCTACACAGAGCCATCAAGAGATTTGCAAAGGACCATGTCCCCACTTCCCTCTATCCCTCTGTCTCTCTCCTCTCCTCGACCTCTCTGTCCCTTCGTCTCACTTCACTCCTCCTCTGTCCATCTGCTTCTCTCCGTGTCTCTTTCTTGTTAAGATGAACATCTCATAATGAAAAGAGCCAGCAGGCTGAGAACGCCATCCACTGCAGTGAAAAGACAATATGGAGGTGGAATTTATTCGGTGTCTTCCCTGCCGTACCGTGACACACGTGGCCTGAGACGTGTGAAACGTGCAAGTGAGGGCACTGTCTGACTGCATAATCACAGTCGTTAGAATGGAGAAGCAAAATGTTGATGCATATCACTTTGAATGTCTAGTGTGATAGAATCTTACGGGATGAAATTCCATGAATTTTGCGGCTTTGTGTACTTTGTATATAGAGTAGAACTATCAGTATAACCATCCTAGATATGAGCAAGAGAAACCAAGAACTCCTTTTAGGATTCCATGTTTATTAGTGTTGGTTTAATTTCCGATTGTTTCCCACTCACATGTTTAATATATTTAATATATTCTAATAGGACTGTATTTTTTAACATTTTTCATTTTAACAACTGTAATAATTATTGCCTTAGGCACTATACAATCTCTTTCATAGGTGATGGCTGTTATGATATGTCGCTGCTGTTTTAGTGACTATTTAAGATTACGTATTACTTTTGTATAACAGTCACTTCATTCAGTAATGAACCCTTACATTAATATTTGTGTTTATTTATTTATAGTTTCACCTGATTTTCAAGAATAAACACTGGAGCTGCAGAAGGTGGTCACATTGGCCTCCATCGCATTCTTGAGAGAGCTTAGCTCACTGCTAAGATGAGTAAACTCTTAGCAGTATACAGGAAGGGCAGTATACCATGTGACTGTGTTTGGGTACTTTTCCCAGGGAAGACGTAAAACTGGTATTTTGAAATGTTGCTTTTCACACTAATTAAGGACCTCTGTAGGACTGATATACTAAAATGAGATATGCTTAGTTGTGGTTGGAATCAAACTCTATAGGAGCGCAAGATGCCTTGAAGTAGGCCATGCTATAATCTGTATTGGAGGCACCTGGATTGAAGTAGGCCGTGTTATAATCTGGTTTAGAGACACCTGGGTTGAAGCAGGCCATGATATAATCTGTTTTGGAGACACCTTAATTGAAGCAAGCCATGTCATAATCTGTCTTGGAGACACCTTGGTTGAAGCAGGCCATGTCATAATCTGTCTTGGAGACACCTTGGTTGAAGCAGGCCATGTCATAATCTGTCTTGGAGACACCTTGGTTGAAGCAGGCCATGTCATAATCTGTCTTGGAGACACCTTGGTTGAAGCAGACCATGTCATAATCCCCTCCAGTCACAACAAGCACTGTTGCATTCTTCAGTACCTCTGAGTCACAAGGCAGCACATGGCACAACAGGGATTTGGAAGTGGTTTTTACAAAAGTCACACCATGGACTTCGGGAATAACAAGAGGTATGATATTAAATGCTGGTACCACCACTCCGGCTGATTTGTATCGACGTCCTAAAGCTGTTGGCACACACCAGTGTGCTGTGTATTGATAGATCCTAATAGCCTTTTTGCTTTGAGTCTATTGAGGTGATCAGCTCTACAACTGCCAAAAGCCATTGTCATAAGGCCATTGTCATAAGATACTGAGATAGACTTTTGAATGTGTCCCTGAATGGAGTGCAGGGGTCAATTCCATCCCACTAATTCAGTGCTCTGTCTGGTTTCCCCTCCTCCTTAATTTGGCTGAATGAAGTGAATAGAGGCTTGCTAACTCCCCTCCTCCACAGTGCCATCAGTTATGGTGGGGAGCCCCAGTATTAGCCTCACAGCTTCAAATGCTGTGGGCCATGCCAGGAGGCTTCAAGGAGCCTGTTTTTTTGTAATAGTGTAATAGTGGTCTCGGTGCAAAGTGAATTCCCAAAGACTATTTACATCCAGGTCAAATCTGTTCTTTGGTCAATGGTCAATGGTCAATGGTCAAGACGCAAGCATCCATCTCCTTCGACTATATACATGAACAAGCCCTGTGACAGATCAATGCGTCCTTTTCTGGATTGGTTTATGCAGAGAGGGCTGGAGAAGGTCCCCTACGCATAAAGTGATCGAAATGTTCAACGTCTGGCCTTCAGACCACAAAGGGCATCATTGTGAAGGTCATCGGAGTGCAAAAATCAGTGTGAGAGAGCTCAGTGAATAAGGAGACCGGAATTTTGGGAAAGAGAGCCAAAGAGAGGCGTAAAGGGTGTCTACTGAGTCTGAGTTTGACTCCAACCACCGCACCAGCTTGCAGCATCAACTCTGTGAGTCTGATCAGACCAGGTCTGACTGGGTCTGATCAGAACACTGACTGAATTTGGATGACTGAACTCCCAACGGTGGACGGTATAGTTCAGCCTGACTCAGGAAAATAAAGCTTTGCAAATATAACCCAACCCAACATACAAAGCTGTAAACATGAATTCTGATTAGGCCTGTAAAAAACGAACAGATAAAAAAAACCTTTAAAAGGAGAAAGCAATACATACAGAGAAAACGTGGAGAGGAGCCTGGAGCCAATGGAACGTTTGTCCATTTCTTATCTCAG
>NC_137501.1:14530000-14545000 GCF_041902795.1 Electrophorus electricus | reverse complement strand
GACCTGACCCATCTCCAGACAAACCTTTCCAGCAACTAATGAGTTCAGTCCAAGGGGTCATTGGAGGGACCACAGCTCGACCTAACACGGATCAACTGCAATGAAATCTGTATGGTGTCCAGGACAGTCCCAAACATGTTTGAAAGTATTTTAGTGAAAGCTATGGGCATGTGGGGAAAGTTAAGCAATTGTTCCTACAATGAATCGCTTACAGTAACCTTAACTATTACGTTACAGGGCTACTGCAGGGTGAGCTCTGTAGAACACTACTGAGAAGTCCAGTACTGTTTTAAAGAGTGGCAGAGAATCTGTTATCTGTTTATGCATTGGAATTTAATTCTAGTTTTTTCAAGTGAACAAATCATTGGACATTAGCAAAGGTGTTTAGTCATGCACTGTATTTATTCTGCTACATTTACTTAAGTAACTTTTTGGACAAATTACTTTTAAGAGTTATTTTAAAAGAGGGTACTTGATACTTTTACTCGAGTACATTTGCAAAGTCAAACGTTATATTCATCAACGTTCCTCCCATTACATTTTAAAATAATTTATACATTTTGTATGTTTCGTCTCATCATGGTAAGTGTGGGAAGGTCGGTGAAATCCCTACAGATGATCCCTGGCTGAAATCCCTGCGTTACACACCTGGGCAGTAGACCAACATGAACAGCGGACAGGTACATTTTATGGCGAGGCACTCAAATGACATTTATGAAAAGTAGCTCGCAAAGTATCATTTTCTTTAAGGTTCGCATATCTATGTGTGAAATCGGTGCTCCCTCATAATGCTCTCTCATTATTAATATGAAAGTGAAGTGTGGTCTGATATCAGTGATATGTTAAGGAAAAATGCCGAGCTAGCTACACAGCTCTAAACTACAAGCAACAGAAAAATAAATGCACCAGCTGAACTAAACTCACGACGGGTAGGAATGCAGGAACCATTTTGAGGCATATTTTCAAGATTATAAAGATTACAAAGGTTTCAATTTTATAAAAAATAAGGTTTGTTACTGACTTTATACATCAATGTTTCTTTCCACCACACGCAGGTGCAGTTGTTAGCCAGGCAACGTAGGATATCCAGCTAGTCAGCGGATCTGGCAATGTGATTGCAATATAAATATAACAAAAAGTAAAATGTCTAGTAAGTGACCTTGGACAAGAGCTCAGAATATTCCCAGAAATTGTACTAATCACAAAGTAGCACCAAATACAGTGTGATGCTTGTGACCTATGTGACATGCACAATATATAGCTGATATGACAAACCTCACGTAGCTTAGTTCAAAGACCCAGAGCAAAGAAAAACAGCTGTTGATTATGTATTTGTTCCACGCTGAACCCAAATATGTTTTTCAGATTTTCTCTATCAACCAGAGGTTTCTTTGTTCCATTATATTTACATCTACATGTATGACATTTAGCAGACACGATCTACCAAAGTGCTTTTAGCTGTGTGCTGAGATAGAACAAATATTGTACAACCGATTACACTTGCATATTGCTATATATATAGTAAGCCTATAGAAAATAGGTACCAAGGAAAGTCAAGCCCCTCTGTGTAGACTATTACTGGAAACTGAAGAGAGATGTTCAAGGATGTAGATATTTTTAGCGTAATAACAGCTTTATTTATGAAGTAACATATACGTATTGTAAATTTCACTTAAAAACCATGTCTGGAGGAAACATCTTTGAAACAGATTTGAATTCAGAGAAAAAAAGGACTATGAGGACCTCATATTTTAGTTTTTGGGGGACACACACACACACATTGTTGCCTGATGTTATTAAACTAAGTAACTCACTACTTGAGCAGTCTTTTAACTTTCTTATTTTCACTTAAGTAATTATTTAAATGACTACTGTTACTCCCACTTGAGTAATTATTATTTTTAAATTATTTTAACAGTAAATTTCAAAGTTCAAAGTTCAAGTTCAAGAGGTTTTATTGTCATATCAGCTATATACAAGTACGCAGCAAAAATGAGACAATGTTCCTCCAGGACCATGGTGCAACACAAAACAAGTGCAACAGACAACATGCTACACGAGTGCAAACAATACAATACAGTGCAATAATTTCATACAATAAATAAATACAGGACAGGACCAATACACATAGAACAGACAGTGCATTTATTTTGACCAGTACACAGTACTGGGAATATGTAAAGTGGGTTTGTGCATAGTAGTCAGTGACATGCTATACTGAACATAGCTATACTGAACATAGTCACTGGTAGCAACCAGAAACAGTTCAGAATACAGTACTGATTTAGTACAGTATTCTAGCAGCAAGTAGGAAGAATGTGCAAGAGTGCAAAAAGAGTGCATATTATATGTGTGTGAAGTTTGACTTCAGCAATTTATCCGATACAAAAACAATGTGTGTGTCTCTGAAGGCTCTTGCGGTCAAAGACGGTGCAGTTCCCAAACCAGCTGCTCAGGATGCTCTCCACAGTACCTCTATAGAAGGCAATGAGGATGGGTGATGGGAGATGGCCTTTCCTCAGCTTCCGAAGGAAGTAAAGACGTTGCTGGGCTCTCTTGATAATGAAACTGGTGTTCAGGATCCAGGTGAGGTTCTCCGCTAAGGGAACACCAAAGAACTTGGTGTTCCTGATGATCTCCACTGAGGAGCCATTGATGGTATGTGGGGAGTGATCTCGCCTTGCTCTCCTGAAGTCAACAACCATCTCTTTTGTTTTGTCAACATTCAGATACAGGTTGTTGACCTTGCACCAGCTCATCAGTTCTCACACCTCCTCTCTGTATGCTGACTCGTCGTCCTTGTTGATGAGACCCACCACGATTGTATCATCAGCAAACTTGATGATGTGGTTCGAGCTGTGCATTGCTGCACAGTCATGAGTCAGCAGTGTGAACAGCAGAGGGCTGAGTACGCTGCCTTGGGGAGCACCAGTACTTAATGTGGTGGTGTTGGAAGTGCTGCTCCCCATCCGGACTGACTGAGGTCTACCAGTCAAGAAATCCAGGATCCAGTTGCAGAGGGAGGTGTTCAAGCCCAGTAAGCTCAACTTTCCCATCAAATGCTGCGGAACGATGGTGCTGAATGCTGAACTGAAGTCTATGAACAGCATTCTTACATAGGTGCCCTTTTTGTCCAGATGTGTGAGTGCAGATGGAGTGTGGTAGAGATGGCATCATCTGTAGAGCGGTTGGAGTGGTACGCGAAGTGCAGGGGGTCCAGAGAAGGGGGAAGCTGGGTCTTGATGTGTCTCATGACGATTCTCTTGAAGCACTTCATGATGATGGATGTGAGTGCGATGGGACGGTAGTCATTGAGACACGACACCGTGGGCTTCTTAGGCACGGGGACGATGGTGGTGGTCTTGAAGCATGTTGGGACAACAGTGCAGCTCAGAGAGATGTTGAAGATGTCTGTCAGGACACCTGCAAGCTGGTCAGCACATTCTCTGAGCACATGACCTGGGATGTTGTCTGGTCCAGCAGCTTTTCATGAGTTAACTCCATGCAGAGTTCACCTCACATCAGCTGCAGTCAGGCACAGCACCTGGTCATTTTACGATAGGATGGACTTTTCCGCTGCAGTGTTGTTCTGTGCTTCAAACTGTGCATAGAAGTCATTCAGTGCATCTGGGAGGGAGGCATCACTATCACAGGAAGGTGATGTTTTCCTGTAGTTAGTAATGGCCTGAATGCCCTCCCACATGCACCGTGTGTCTCTGAAGTGTCTATGGATTCCTCTGTGCGTGTGCACGCTTTGCTTCCCTGATCGCACGTGACAGTTTGGCTCTCGCTTTTCTAAGAGTCTCTTTGTCACCTGCTCTGAAGACTGAGTCGCGGGTCCTCCTTTACTCGAGTACAGTTTTTGGCAACTCCACCCACCCCTGGATGTTAGGCTATTTACATATTAGCTGCATGAGAGACAATTATACTAAAATATTACTTTGGATAGTTTTCATTTAATGTCTATTCTGAAGAAACATAGCAATATAAATGAGTTTTAACTGTATTTAGATCTAATGGGAGTTTTTTTCTCTGTGCTGGACAGATTAATTGAAATTTAATTTAATTTAATTTAATTTAATTTAATAATTTGCAGCGTCTTTAACAGATACATTTATTTAAAATAATACTGTGCAATTTTGCTACTTGTACCCTTGCTTATATAGTCTTAGGAATGAGAATACAAGACCATTTGTAGTAAGCCTCAGTTGGAGGCAACACACATGATTCTGCACTTGGTAAAGTTACGACTTGGAGCAAGAATAGGTAGCTTATCATTTTCAGAATGTGAGACTCTTTCAAATACGATCTTCACTATGATCCTGCTGCGTTGTGAAAGTAGAAGCTGAAAACTAGCGTTTGTACATAGTTTTCTGGAAGGAACATAGTCTCTCGTACTCCGGCTCATAGAACAGCAGGGCAAGACTTTTTCTACAGGAGACTCTGTCACGTTTCTGCTTTCTCACACAGTGAACTAGGGAAGTCTAAATTGGAAAAAAATGATCACATTTCACACATGCTATGTCTTAAAAGTGGAAAATGGCTTAAACAGTACATGAAAAAGTTTAAATGTCAAACCTGCATTTACGTCTGTATGTCCAATCATTCATTCATTCAGTTCGTGCTGGTCTCAGATTGCTAGATACAGTGTCAGATTTTCACAGTACATTGTCATGGTACTCCTGGAATTGGGGGGGTGACCTATATTTGGAACTGTTTCCTATTGTGTGCATTTCAAAAATGACATTTATTTTGTGCGCATGCATGTGTTCCTGTTGATGCGTATGGGACGCTTTTGTCAGAATCTGGAAGTGTGAAATTCTGCAGAAACAAGCAATCTGTTCTACATGTGTGTGCGTGTGTGTTGATGTGCATGTGTGTGCGTGTGTGTTGATGTGCATGTGTGTGCGTGTGTGTTGATGTGCATGTGTGTGCGTGTGTGTGTGTATTTGTGTGACCACATAATTGTGTGACCATACCTCTCACCTTCCCTGCCACTGTTTTAAACTGTCCTACAATTTTTTTTTTGAGCATCAAGTCAAAACAATACTTGTTTCCATAGTGTTACCATAATTGCCTCTGACATATTTAGTTCATGCATCAATGGCTGGCATGGCTATTTCCACAGAAAGTGCTACAGATCTTGACGTTTCTTTGAGCTGTTCATGTAATGGATAACAGCCTCTTGTTCTAAATGTTTCAGTCTCAGCCAGATTGACTCATCTGTAAAAATCTGTGGAACATCCTTGATGTTCTGAAGCACTTAATTCTTTTGGAGTCATTGATAGTCTTTTAGACTTGTGTTTTTGGGTCATTGTTAGTCTTGGAGATGTGTTTTTGGGCTATTGGTAGTCTTAGAGATGTGTTTTTGGATTATTGCTAGTCTTGCAGACTTGTGTTTTGGGTCATTGCTAGTCCTGGAGATGTGTTTTTGGGTCATTACTAGTCTTGGTGACGTGTTTTGGGTCATTGCATTGCCCAGTGAGCTATGAACTTGTGTATGAACATGATTAGTTGTAATCAAATGGTTAGTATTGTCAGTCTCCCGACCAAGATACAGCAAGAATTATGTCACTATGATCACCTAATTTGACATAGTAACCATCAAGAAAAACAAAATTATTGTGTAGTCTGATCCTGGAATTAGCATTTTGGTATTTTTAAGAATGCCCCAATTGGGCCTAACTCAAGATCATCTGTTGCTGTTTTCATCAGGACATGGTCAAAGTAAAGTTTGTTCCAGATTGTCCCATTCTTGTACTCCAACATCTGTAAAGGAAAGAGATGTGCACTCTTTGTCCTTTGGTCTCCTTTATCTCGGAATACCATTCTAGACGTTTTCCCAGTGCTTCCCTAGTTACCTTAAATTGCACGTCACTAATGTGTGGTCACTGTCAGTGCAGTGTTTAGGATCTGCCAATCATACGGAATGACATTCCTGGAATTTTCTGGAACACAACGGCAGCAGAGCACAGTGGTTGCAGAGGCAACTACACTGCACATTCCTTTCCATCAAAACTCACACGTCTCCTTCTCCCCTCCAACAAGTCTGTCACTCATATATAAATACTACACATAATCTCCTATGTCCCCTTGTGCATATTCACAGACTCTCCTGTCTCAGTATTTGCTGAGCTGTTAGACCTTAGGCCATTACAAGAAAGTGGCACGTCTGACAAGAAGCTCTAGAGCACACCCGCCCCCTGCCAACAAACAGAACGTATTGCAACTTCCTCCATAGAGGGTGCACCTCTGGCCCTCAGCCCACCTGCTCTTTTAATCCAAGTGAAGTCTTGCCGCTTTCAGATGCTATCTTTAGAAACACCGTGTGGGAGCCTTGGCATCCCACATGAATATTTCAGGGCCCGGAAGCGTGACCACCGTCTATGGGGCCCATTTGCAAAAAAAAGCCGCCCTGTGTGTCCCGCAAATGGATGAATAATAGAAGAGCTGGTTTAAAAGCTCACACAACACATGGTTCATCTCGTCTTGTGGTCGTAAACACAGAGCAGAGAAGATATGATGAAGCAATGTTCTGGACTCTGGTCCAGAGGGACCTGCTGTACGGTTTAATATTTTCCTTGTTGTGACATGCTTGCTGGAGCTAATGAAGGACCTGGTGATAGTTAGCTAATACGTGGAGAGGAAGGAAAAAAGCCCAGAGTATTCTGGTCACAGTGACTAGTACTGCTACCACAGCTACAGTGACCTGGGTTTGATTCCTGTGGGCGGAGCTTGCATGTTGTGTGTGTGTGTGTGTGTGGTATTCTGGTCTCCTCACACATTCTGAAGGTGGACATGTTAGACTCGTGGGTGCCTCTAAATTGGCCTGGTCTGAATATGAGTGTGCTGTGACAGACCTCTTCCCTGGTCAAGGTTGGCATGTGCCCTCTGCTTCCAGGATAGGCTCTGTCTGGCACATCAAGAATGGCACATCAAGCAGCTTCTCATTTACTACTTGCGTGTATGAGAGAATGTGCATTATTATATTATTACATTTTTCCTTTTTGAATAATTAAAATTTTTATGCAAGGGAGAAATGTATAATTGATTCATTTTTTTTTCTTTAAAAAATACATTTAGATTTTTGCCCAGTTTATCAGACTGGAATGATCTTGTATATCACACTTATATTTTAGCTGACAACTTTGTCCAAAGTGACATTGAAGGTTAAGCATCCTACTATGGGACCCAACAGTGGCAACTTGGTAGTGAGGGGGCTTGAACCACCAACCTTTAAACTAGAAGTCAAGTACCTTAACCACTGTGCTATTACTGACTGAGCTGCTGTGAATCCAGCAGGGATTTCTTGTCCCTTTCATGAAGTCTAATCTCTTGAATGAAATCTAGTCAGAGGGCTTCCCATCAGAGGTGTTCCATTACCAATCAGGTGCTCAGTTGCTACCTGCATGTGCGAGAGTGTGCATGTTATTTTAGTCAAGACATTAAAAATGTACTGTGACGGCTCGAGTGCAGCAGGGCGCGTAGCAGGACGCACAGACTCCATCGACTTTGACAGACGTTTATTGATGCGTAACGGGTTTAAATACACACCACATTAAACCAGGTGCAGGTGTGTGCCATCATGGGAGCGTGGTCACAAACATTGCAAAGTGACTTCCACTGCACGTGGCGGGCCGTACCACGTGACCAGTGGTGAAGGGAGCGTTCCGTGACAGAACCCCCTCCCAAGGGGCATGGCTCCCGACACGTCCAACTCCGGGACAGCGAACCCCAGGCCGCCGTGCACACATACACATACATAGACACAGCACAGTAAAGCCTGGTGCCCACCGAACACAAAGCGGGCTAAGAACTGCCAACATGGGAGACCTCTTAGTAGGAAGGAGAAAGGCAGAGTGTATGCCTCTCTCAGGGCAGTCCAGTAAGCTCCACACAACGTGATGATGCGTAGACACACAAAGGGCGCAGATACACAAAAAGATGCCGCTACACACACACACAAGGCACAGTAACACAGCACAGGCGCTGGAGGCGCCAAATAACTCAAAGTGTGTCATACCGACCACAAAGGACCTTGAGGTGGAATAAAGGAACAGTGTCTGTACATGTCAGAAATGGCCAGGATGTGATAGAGAGTATCACAGGTTAAAGTGATTATAATCTGCATGTCTACATATGGATCAGACTGATGTTGAAATAATGCCTTCAGGGCCCTCTGTGTTTGTACAGGACAGAAGAAGCCCCACAGGCTGGTGGTGATTTTGGCTGGCAAAATATCTCAAGAACTGTAGGGTTTGGGGGTTCCGGAGGGCTGCATGACAACACTTCAACAATGCAGGGGGAATCCTAAAATTAAGTGTTTGATGGCGCTGTGGTACTTTGAGTCAAACTGGAACAACGTGAAGATTATTTTTCTCTGTAATTAAATTGCTTTCGCTAAGCAGATGTGTAAGAAACTCTTATTGAGTTGCCTGTAGTGCCTTAAACTTTCTGCTCACCCAAGAAGCTTTCACTGTTCAACTGGAAGAAAAATATCCAGTGCTTTAACTGTTCTTTTTGTCTTCCAAAGCTTTATTTGCTGTAGAGAAAATCTAGAGAAATTTAACATGACGTTTTGCTAAAGTGTTCCGTAAGGGCCACCAAGCAATGACTTCATCCTGTCAGACCAGGAAGTTTGTCTTAATTAAAAACTCCCGCGCGAGTCGACGAGGGGAAATAAAGATGGCAGAGAGCCACACTAGACAACAACTTGTCCAGCATCCTGTTAATGGATAGGAGTGTCAACCAGAACCTTGCTCTGTTGTTTTACTCTTCATAGTTCCTGCAGGACTGCTGAAGTCCTTAATACTGTTTCCTGGGCTAGAACCTTGGCTGGCTTATGCAAATTTTAGAAGTGTAAATAGGAGCTAGCAACAGAGTCTGAGGTTTATGATATCAGTTACATGTACTTTCCCGGTTCAACTATGCCAAGGTAAATACAGTCTGTGGCACCTGGAAAGCGGAGGTTAACGAGGAACAGGAGGCACGTTAGCTGTAGTGTACAAAGGAGCTTCGGGGTGAGGCAGTGTGACCTATCTGTAGAGCATAGAGCGCTATTAGGGAATTCAGTTAGGCCATTAGCTAATTAGCCAGTCACCTCCACCATGCCCTAGCTCTCTATCCCATTTTGTCTGTCATATATATAGAATATAGACTTCATCCCAGATGATTTAATTACTATCTCCTGTTCCTCACTCATTCACACGACTATTTAAACCTCAGGTGCCTGAGCCCTAACGCCAAGTCTTTTTTTTTTTTTTTTTGAGCTGCATTCTTCAAATAAATATCCTGCACTCGTGTTTTGCTCCAGCTTCCAAAAATGTTACAGAGAAATAAAGACATGGCGTGTGAAGGTTTGTGGCACAAGGATAGGGATTATTTCTTGTTGCTGTGTGACAACAGGTTGTTCCCAACAGAACTACAGCTATCAACTCCAGTTGACAGAACACCCAAGCGAACCATCACGGTCTGTCTGTCAGAGCATCTTCCACAAATTATCATCCCCTGAATTCCGATTATGTTCACCTGTGGCCCATTTCCTATATCATTCCCTATAAAATACTCTTGTAGCACCACCTTTTGCAAATTATCGCCTCTGTTTCCCCCCGTGCTTACCGGGCGGTTTCCTTCCCTTTATTTTGGCCGCGAGCGCTCTTTCTGTTGTTTTGATAATTATCTTTTGGATTGCCATTCTATCACAAGTGGCCACCCTCCTGGCGTGCCCATTTCCAAGCAAAATGCAAATGTAGTTTTTTAAGGCAAGACAAAAGTAGTCCCAAACACTCAAACTGGTCAGTTCTATTAAAAAAGGAATTTGCTTACTAAATGAAAGGCCTTACTTTTATTACTATAACAGCAGGCTACTAGTACCCAAATCACTGAATCACCCTGGGAAACAGCGTTTTACATGGGTCACTCACCCATAGTAGAATGATGATGAGAATCGTAATGGTGTTGATGACCAATATTGAGTGATATACAGTTTCTGTAAAGATGTTTTGAATGGCGTTACAGAAGGCACAGTATTACATTATTATAACCTGAAAGAAGCTAGTGAGTTGTTGATATGATCGAGATGGAGTGTGTGTGTGTGTGTGTGTGTGTGTGTGTGTGTGTGTGTGTGTGTGTGTGTGTGTGTGTGTATGTGTGTGTGTGTGTGTATGTGTGTGTGTGTATCCTTATACACACATGGGTGTGCCCTTCTAGCTGATTCTCATACTAACATTGTAAGACTGGCAGGACAGATTCATGAATGCCGGAGTTAGTGATATGTTAGTAAACAGCTGTCATGATACATGGCACCACATATACATCTCTCTGAGGATACCATCACTCAAGGAAGAGAGAGAGAGAGAGAGAGAGAGAGAGAGAGAGAGAGAGAGAGAAAGAGAATTCAAGCAGTAAAGACCTTCCTTAGTGCCCAATGTAGACTAGTGTTTGAATATGCACGAACACACTAATATCTGAGTGCACCTCTGGTTATTCAGTTTGAACCCAAACTATCCAAAACATTTTTGATCAGTAATTGCTTAATTACTGAATTCTCTGATAATCCTCAATCTTACAATCCCATCATCATCATCATCATCATCATCACCACCATCATCATCATCATCATCATCATCATTATCATCATCAATCACTATGTTTCTCACCTAACAATTGTATCTTTATTGCTTTGTTTATTTATTATCATCATGGTTTTTTTAAACAACATTACTGCTACAAGGTCAATGAGTCCTACAGAGTGTAGTCGTTGGGCAAAGTGTTAGCAGGTAAACCCAATATAATGCATATTATTGCAGGAAAACACAAAGCACCAAGCTTGTGCACACACACATGCACACACACGTGCGCGCCCACACACAAACACTGTCGCTCTCTCATTATACTCTCTAGATGGGCAAGTAGTATTGGCCGGCAAGCCAGCCTGCGGGGTGTCCCTCTCCTTCTCGGAAACCCGCTCCCACCGCTGCTCCCCAGGAGCGGATGCACGTGCAGGGACCGAAGTCCGGATTCGGACTGCTCTGTGCCATGTGTACCAGTCTGCCCAGGAGGGTCATTGTAGGACCGTGTGCTGAGGCTGTATTCTGACATGCAGAGTCACTCACCATCGATAGCCATCAGAATGGCCTGAATCCAGAGAACAGAAATCGATGTAGGCATTGATGCATTTCAAACTGAATCATTCAATTGAATTGATCCATGCCTTAATGCACCATCAGGCTGCATATGTCCATTACCTGGCCACGGTATGTTAGGAAGTGGAACAGAAATAGTTTTGGTCTGACTGGAAGTCTTTGAGATCAGGATTGAGGATGGCTAGTCCATGTGTGGAGTGATGTGATAGCTTTATTCCTTTAAGGCATGCATTTGTGCGTTTGACACCTAACTGTGCATATTTACATATAGAATTGTTTATAATGTAAATAGAAATGGGAAAGGTGGTAATTCAGAGAGCAAAAGCTTGATTCAGCACATTCATTCAGCACACACACACACACACACACACACACACACAAGTGCACTCATTCATGTACAAACAACTAACCTCCCCCACACACACATTCACATTCACACTCACACACACCCCACGGCAAGCCCCTCCTCCTTGCCCATGTGTCCATAATCTGCCACAGTTGTTTAATCATCGCACCAGGAAACTGTGCCTGAATCCATCACACTCCACACACACACACACACACACACACACACATACAGCCATGAACACGCACAGGCACATGCACACACACACACACACACACACACACACAGACACACACACACATACAGCCATGAACACGCACAGGCACATGCACACACACACACACACACACACACACCCACGCATGCATGCACACACATATAGCCATGAACACGCACAGGCACAAGCACATGCACTCACACACACACACACACACACACACACACACACACACACATAGACACATGCACACACACACACACACATATACACACATACAGCCATGAACACGCACAGGCACATGCACACACACACACACACACACACACACACACACACACACACACACTCACACCTCCAGGTTGTGCATGCTTTATTCATGCATTACACTCAAAGTGTGAATGTGCTATTCTAAAAATATCACATTCATTTGTCCCTCATTTGGGCTTGTGGCCAAATTCTTTCGGTTTGCTTAACTCAGCAGTGTTCCCCAGGCAAAGGACAGATTTAAATACACATCCCAGTGCATGCTGAAGATCATCCAAGCCTTTCTATTTGTGACTGTCTCCCCCTAAAAAAACAAACAAACAAACAACCTCTGGCCTCAGAATAGAGACGATGCACTAAAAATATATCCACAGCAAAAAAGAACAAAAAACACACCCCTGTGCCACAAAACTAGAAATCAGAAAACCAGACACCTTTCCTCATCATAAAATCGCACACACATGTGACCATTTATTCAGAGAAAGAGGAGCTACAGTAAGGAGAACACAGTGTGTGTGAATTACACATCTTAGAATGTATTCCCTGCTCAGTATACGCAGGAAAAGAGGCAGCAATCCCTAGAATGTGTGTGTGTGTGTGTGTGTGTGTGTGTGTGTGTGTGTTGTGGCAAAATAAACAACCCTTGAAAATGTGGAAAAGGATTGTCCCCAGTGTTTCCAGCGCATCGCTGCAGAATGGTTAGACGTGGCCAATTTACCTGGCTGCATTTTACATAATGCATTGTCTTTAAATTACATATAAAACATCATGGAAATAAGCTGAGTTCAAAAATTCTGTGTGATCTGATACCTGGCTCATCGGGTATAATCACAGGGCTCACGATAAGTCTCATCATTCTAGATTCCCCTAGCAGACCAGAGGACGGCAGAGTATACATCTCCTGACAGACCAAAGCACACCGAAGTACACGTCTTCTTACAAACGAGAGTACGCCAGAGTACACTTCTCTTAGCAAACCAAAATACATCTGCATCTTCACTAGTGGTCTGTTTCTGACCTGAGATGGCGGATTGTCTCCGTGGGAACGAGCGCTTCTAAAACTGGCAGAAATGACACTGTGAACGACAGCTAATCTGCATCTGTTATCCCTGGGCAGGTAAACATCTGACTAATACAAAGAAAATAACAAATGCAATACAGAAATTACAAAATTACAGTAAAACCCACAATGCCAATTAAATATATAACCAGCACACATCCTTAACTTTATCTTCCCCAAACAATTTACTACATACTAGGCCCTCCATAATCCTACAATATGCAATATGCATAATCCTAACAAGAGAGTGCAGAAAACAAATATGTTAACGCAAACATTAACTGATTTTGTATAATCCACATTTTTATTTCACGAGAAGTAGTCTTAACATCCACACAGGTTTTCAAATCAGTGGACAACACATTCCATAGTTTAAAAACACTGCTACAATCAGGAATCAATAAAATAACAATTAAACCTTTGACCACCACCAGACTATGACCTTGAAGTATATTGATTTCAGCCAATAAAACAAACAAACAAATAAATCTCATAGACGTGAAAACTAATCTACCTTTTTTTCTGTCTGGAAAAATAAAAATGTTATTTACAAGTAATAATAAGAAATATGTAAATATGACAAAATGTTGTATACAGGTTACCTACTGCTATGTCTGCCATATCTCTGATTGCACAGTTTGGTTTTAGAAGCTGTGAACTAAGGACAGTTATGGTTGTAGATAAGGAGAGCTGAGGAAACGTAATATTAATGTGGAATAGCTGAGGTGGTCTGTGTAATATCGTAGATCCAGATGGAACCAGAGGCACTGAGCATGCCAGTGACCCTGGGTGTGGCCTGAGTCACCAGGGAGGTCAGCATGGAAGTGCGGCGTTGGGGTATGCTTGATGGTGTCGTAGGTAAAATCCATGCGGGACCGGCAGCCCAGAGCACCCATTCACGATGCCAGTGAGGCCGGCTGCGGTCTTGGCAGCGCAGCCGTGCTTGCTGTTGGCAAAGTACGTAAAGCCCATATGGATCTGGTGGCACTGAGCATGCATTAACAGCCCCAGCTGGGTTACGTTTAACAGTGGCCTGAGTCAGCAGGGAGGCCAGTTTGGGCTTACGTTTAAAGAGGCGCGGCTTGGTTTAAAGGCGAGCTTGGCTGGGACACCAGACGTCACTGTTGAGCCTTCTGGACGTGTTGTGGGCTTAATTCAAGTAAAGCTCTGATGAAGGGAGCTGTCTAGCTAATGAGCCCTGAGAAGACATAATGATGTTGTGGTTTCTGGTATGAAGGGAGGGGGTTGGGTCGTTATGAGAAGCTCCTATGGTTTGGTACAGGATATTAGACATCTTATTTTGTGTTTAACTACAATTAGAACCTCGAAAATAATGCATATATGTTTTTCAAAGCCAGAAGTGAAGCTAAAAAGCTACTAAATGCCGTAAATGTAAATTTAAAAAGCTCTTGCACGCAAAACTGTATGGTGTTACACACATTACTAGTGTATCTGTGTATGTACTGTATGTGTATGTGTCTGTGTGTGTGTCAGACAATACACATGTTCTTGTTTAGGTTGCTATTCTACTATTTCGGTCTCTGTTCTGCGTTTTATTTGGTGGTGCTAATCGGAACAGACAGCCCAGGAACATTCTGTGAACATTCTTTGCAGATACCGAATATGTTGTTCTCTCCGTCTACTGGGAATATACCCAGGATGAGATAAAATAAAGCTCTATGCGGGTCTTCTTGTGTTTACAAGCCACCTTTATCACTCCGCCACAAAAGGCCGATGAAATAAGCTCATCTGAGAGCTGTGGTTTATCCAGTGAAGCAGGATTCTTGGGCTTGTGAGGTCATTCACCTAAGCTAACCTCAAAAGCTACTTGGTCTCCCAAGCTAACGAACACTAGAGATGGCTGCGTGGACGTGAGTGAGAAAAATCGGGTTTTTAACCCATTACATCTAAAGAAAATGCTACGGTTTCTTAAAGCAGCAGCGTTCTTTTATATCTAAATAGGTAT
>NC_137501.1:14522500-14525000 GCF_041902795.1 Electrophorus electricus | reverse complement strand
TGGAGATAGCAGTCTGAAGCCAGAACTCACCCATCCAAGAGCACAGGCAACCCGTCAAACCAGTTAAGGCCACCATATGAAATATGACTACCTCTACAGTCTGCACGAAAATAATAGGTTTTTTTAAAATGTGCCACCATAGAGTTGTAAAAACATATACACAATTTTAAATAAAGTTGGTGGAAATTGCACCAAATTTAACAAATGTGAAATTGATCTGTAAACCTGGACAAACCTGGGCTCATGTGTTAGTAAGCTTAGGTAGAGTTTTGCTGAGGTTTACACACACCTCTGAGTCTCATTGATTTACTATATAATTCCTAAAATTAGGAATAATGATAGATAATCTTTATGTCCATTAGTGGAATGGGATTCAATCCCCAGCCAATGAAATCATGCAATTTTAACTATTCACTTTGTGTTTGATTTTAATTTTAAAGCAATGACACATACTGACACCAGTCCAATCAGGAGTTGTATAATGAGTGACCTCTTGATTGTAAATTCTGGAAGAAACATCCTGTGGAGATCCCATCCATACAGTCAGTGCTGGTGGGCTCGTCTAACTTGAATGATGTCTCTCTCTAGTTTTCATTCAACAGTCAAAAGTCGAAGCAGTCTCATCAGGACGTTAGCACAACTGGATCAAGTCACGTTAGCTCATTGTGGCCTAGCATAGATGAACCCTGTGAGTTGTTTATTTGTGCCGTCACAGTGGTGACACTGAAAGGGCTTGTAGCCTGGCGTTCATTACCGGCATCATATATGCTCACACAAGTTGGGAAACAGTACCTGTCGTGTAGTTGGCTGGGCTCCACCCACTTGTGATGTGGTTCGTGGCTGTTCAAGCTCCAGGGTTCATCTCTGTTCAGCACCACGGAGAGCTCCTCACCAATCTGTGACTTTGTGGTGGAAGAGTCCCCCTCCACTACGACCCTTGTCTTTTGAAAACTTTAGTAAGCAGTCCAGGTTTTTACTGTTCAATTTAGTGCTATTATACTGCAAGCTAGCCTGTGCATAAGTGTCCTGATTCCTCCGCTGCTCAGGATGGTGTTGTCATCTTCATGTGAAACACTCGTGCCGTGTCATGTTGTGACCCGTTCTCCCCCATGCCATAGCCTGCTTCTTTTCAGAAGGTGCCTACGGACTTCCAAGTGTAAGCTCGCGTGTTCCATGCATAACCGAGCTGACCGCCACATGCACGACCATTTGGAATGCAGGTGTCGTGAAAGTTGTCTTATTGACTGAGAGACTGCAAAGGGAGAGGATACTCCTTACACAGCCTCTAAGTCACGCAGAACACTCCACACTGGGGGTAGGGGTCAAAGAGTAGGAGCAGGGGTCATCAGGGGTCAGCAAGGTTTCTAATGATGAGCGTGCTCCCTTTGTTATACAGGGTGTTGGTGCTCCCTTTGTTATACAGCTGATGACAGTAGACTGAGCGGAGACGGAAGGTAGACAGAGACAGAGCACAGAGTACGGACAGGGTGGAGATAGGGCAGAGACAGAACAGAGTCAGAACAGAGAAAGAGCGGAGACAGAACAATAATAGAGCAGAGACAGGGCGGAGACAGAGCGGAGACAGAACAGAGACAGAGTGGAGACAGAACAATGATAGAGCAGAGACAGAACAGAGACTGAGCGGAGACAGAACAATGATAGAGCAGAGACAGAACAATGATAGAGCAGAGACAGGGTAGAGACAGAGCAGGGAGAGAACAGAGACAGCATGGAGACAGATCAATGATAGAGCAGAGACAGAACAGAGACAGAGTGGAGACAGAACAATGATAGAGCAGAGACAGGGCAGAGACAGAGCAGAGACAGAATAGAGACAGTGGAGACAGAACAATGATAGAGCAGAGACAGAACAGAGAAAGAGCAGAGACAGAACAATAATAGAGCAGAGACAGAACAGAGACAGAGCAGAGACAGAACAATGATAGAGCAGAGACAGAGCAGAGACAGAACAGAGACAGAGCAGAGACAGAACAATGATAGAGAAGAGACAGAGCAGAGACAGAACAGAGACTGAGTGGAGACAGAACAATGATAGAGCAGAGACAGAGCGGAGACAGAACAATGATAGAGCAGAGACAGAACAGAGACAGAGCAGAGACAGAACAATGATAGAGCAGAGACAGGGCGGAGAGAGAACAATAATAGAGCAGAGACAGAGCAGAGACAGAACAATGATAGAGCAGAGACAGAGCAGAGACAGAACAGAGACTGAGTGGAGACAGAGCAATGATAGAGCAGAGACAGAGCGGAGACAGAGCAATGATAGAGCAGAGACAGAGCGGAGACAGAGCAATGATAGAGCAGAGACAGAACAGAGACAGAACAAAGACAGAGTGGAGACAGAACAATGATAGAGCAGAGACAGAACAGAGACAGAGAGGAGACAGAACAATGATAGAGCAGAGACAGGGCGGAGACAGAACAATAATAGAGCAGAGACAGAACAGAGACAGAGCAGAGACTGAACAATGATAGAGCA
>NC_137501.1:14500000-14512500 GCF_041902795.1 Electrophorus electricus | reverse complement strand
AGTAGCCTACTCCACTCATAAGCCTTTTGAGAACATGTCAAAGGTCAAAGAGTCCAGACAGTGTGTGTGTGTGTGTATGTTGGATCACACTGCAAATATATGAAATAAAATATAGGCACCCAAAAGCCTACAAAAGACCCAACAACCCTGTTCATCTCTCTCTGTATCTCACCCCACAGGCTGTCTAGCACAGTCAAATTGTGAAGTTTGTGATGTTGAGTCCAAAAAAACACACAACAGCACAGAGTACTTTATCAATCAGGAGTGTGCTGTCCCTCAGGAGTGTACTGCTCGATACCCACTCATTCTATGCTCTCCATTTTGCCATAACATCTTTAAATTAAAAAAACCCCAGACAAATATTTAAATGCTTTCTCTTGACTTTTGATTTTTGCACAGTGTAATTAAAGACGATGCGTGATGCGTGCATGTGTGAAAACAGGCCAAAAGTCTCCAACCCTACATTTCAAAGTTCTTGGCAATGGATCAGTACGTGGCACAGCTGAGACTCAGACCTAAGTTGCGGGTGACCCAGCAGTTGCATCATTCCAGATTATGTTCTCTATTAATCAGAATTTATCAGCACCCGCGTGATGCACGTCATACGACAAAACTGCATAGGCCACAACAGATTCCAGGATGTGCCGAAGCATTATGTGACGTGGAACACAGATGTAAAACCAGCATATTTCCCCAGTGCCTGATAGCTAGAGACATTATAGGCCATAATCATTGTCATAGTGATAATGGAGATAATGATAATACAAGTTTGGACAAAAGAGGCTTTTATTTTGTATTCCTATCCTGCACCGCTAACAGAGAAGTCGACGAAGGGTTTGGTTGTATCTAGCATGCTTTCCATTGTGGCGATAATAAGACATATAAGATGTTATTGTTATTATTATCATTATTATTATTATTAGTCATCTGTCAAGGACACCTCAACAAACAAATTTATTTGTGTGAAAGAAGAATCATTTTACGTCATAATGTTTTTATAGGTGGTCAGTGAATGCAAGCGTATTGTGTTTGTATGTGTGTGCATAAGGTCATGTACTACTCTGTCAATAATAATATTATCATTATTATTATTAGTTATCTGTTGAGGACAACTAAACAAATTCAATTATGTGAAACAGAAACCACAGTTTTTTTAGTGAATACAAGCGTATTGTGTGTGTGTGTGTGTGTGTGTGTGTGTGTGTGTGTGTGTGTGTGTGTGTGTATGTGTATGTAAGGTCGTGTAATACTCTGTCACAGAAGTATTGAATGCACTTCTGTGGACGCGTGAGGACATACTGTCTGACATTGATCTTTATAATACAAAATATAACTTGCGTTGTTTATCTTAACTTTCTGCGTCTTTCTGACTCACTCCTTGCGCACATTTCTTGTATAGTGATAAAAACATGTATTAGCCTAATTTAAAAAAACGAGTAATAATTTCTAAACGTACGGCGTGGCTTCGAAGCTTTCCAAAGGTGTAGTTTTGGCATGCAAGTACATGGCTGTTTCATGTACTGAGTTCCGAACTCAAGATATTTGGAGCAAAAAGCACCCCTCCGAAACTACCGTTACAACCCTGAAGATGACAACTGAGAAACAAAATAGCACCTTACTATCCTCATATTTATCTGCCTAGTGCCAGTTCCAAAGCAAATAGAGTAAACCTCCTGTCAGAAACGTTTTTCCGTGACTGGTCCTACATTACTCACAATAGCAGATCGATACCCGCGGCTGCTCCGGCGTCGTTTCTCCTGCGCGCTCCTTGCTCTTGACTAAGCACATCAGGGAACTGTACAGTGACTTGCTGTGGTGGTGGTGGTTTGCGGTCAATGTTTTCCACTGAGTCATTTTCTGCTTCTCTGCCCTTTTCTTCAGTATAAAATAAATATTACAAATAAAAGTCCATAAAATATTTATTTTAAAAAATAACGGTAAATCTTAGTAAGTCTTAGATTCAAAACACAGACATGTGCGTTCTGTCAAGGACTGTATATTGTGGTGTTTGTTAGCACATTTCTTAACCGGAACAATCAGAATGAAGGGGGTGAGGACCCTACTTGGAGAGGAATTAAAATCCAATCAGTTTGTATAATGCACAGGAAGTACGGAATCAAATACAAAATCTAAAAGAATGAATATGCTACCTGCCTGAAAGTCTTTGGGTAAAATTGCCTTTTGGTTATCTCGCCAAGTCTGAATGTAAATTGAAATGAGAGACATAATTAAAGTATGCCGATATGTATATACAGGAAATTAGGACAAACTCAGTTTCCGGTTTTAATTAAAGGACACACTCAGTTTCCTTCAGGCGTTTTTCCTCATCATAGTGGTGCATGAATCCACTGAATCCAATGAAGTCCAATGAATCTCAAACATAAGTGAACTGATGTTCTCTCTCTCTCTCTCTCTCTCTCTCTCTCTCTCTCTCTCTCTCTCTCTCTCTCTCTCTCTCTCTCTCTCTCTCTCTCTCTCTCTCTCTCTCTCTCTGGGCCAGGTACTATTCACTCTTTGGTAAAATTGCAATGTGATACATTGTGTGTGTGTGTGTGTGTGTGTGTATGTGTGTATGTGTGTGTGTGTGTGTGTGTGTGTGTGTGTATGTGTGTGTGTGTGTGTGTGTGTGTGTGTGTGTGTGTGTGTGTGTGTGTGTGTGTGTGTGTGTGTGTGTGATTTAAGCCATTCTCTAACGGTCTGTCAGAGCTCATTAAAATTCTGCTTCCCTTTTTGGTTGTGCAGCACATGCGACGCCGATGACGACGCCAGTGACGACGATGACGACGTCCTGCTAGGTCTCATTTTCGTGTGCCTGGTAAATGTCAGCTCGTGCTGCTTCTGCACGTTACGTCAGAGTAAATGTCAGAGTATCAAGAAATGAGGCACTCCTCAACCCCCAAAGCCAGAAATTACGTTCTTCAGAAGCAACGTGAAATAATTTCTCTTATTACCCTCTAAGGCCAAAGTGTTTTTGAGGAACTCTTTTTCTTAACCTTTTTTCTAGGTGTGAAAACTAGCATGATGAAAGAGTGATGTCATGGAGAAGCTACATTAAGAAGTAGACACTCAGAATGTAAAAGTGAAATGGAAGTGGATTAACGTCTAGAGAATGTTACAGCACTAGTGGAATACGTTGTGGTTAAGTGCCCTGCTCAGAGGTAAATCTCAGAATCTTTATACCCATACACAATTTTTTTGTTGTTCTTGTTTGTTGTAACATTCACATGTTTTACATGTGCTGCCACCACTTTATTTATATATTTCTCAATTGATGTTAATTGTAGGATTAATAATACAAAAAATATGGAACAGACATTTTCCCTTTGTTTTTATGAATCACACTAAAAGGATATCTGTCAAACATACAGAATATATCAAGATATGAGACTGACGGTTTTTATTTCATCATTTATAACTATGTGCATGTATGTCTTCATATGGTTCTGAGTTATCTCAGAGTGTTGAATAAGAGGAAGGGGTTCATTCGTGATTTCTGGCAAGCTAGTGTTAGTGAAACGTGCTCTGATGTTCCTCTACCCTCTCATCCTAATTAGGTGTGCCTTTAGTGTAAAATGAAATCATCTCTTTTCCTGACTTGGTAGTACAAACAGGGACATCATTTTACTTACAGGATTTCTGAGCACGTTTCCACATCAAGACTTTGTCTCACGCATCACTCTCGCCTCTGTGGCTTGGACAGGTAGCATCTGCCCCATTTGCTGATCACGCGAACATAGACACTAACCATCTGGTGACCCAGAGCGTCGCGAGGGAAGAGCCTCCTAAAGGCCGAGGACCCGAAAGTCATCCCACGTCACGGTTCATGAGCCACGGGGTGACACGCCTCCTCCCATACAGGAAAGTTTGGGTTTTGCCTTATTCATGCTCCACCTTTAGATCCCCGCCATAACCACGTACAAAAAGTTCAGCCGATGTTACCGTGGCTCACGATGTAAGTGCATGGTGTCAATATTAGCCCTGTTCAGCTCCATTCCTGGTTTGCTGAGTGAGCTCTGACTCTGACTACGATATCAACTCTGTTCCTCAGCGTTTTCCCACTAATTCAGTGTTTTTATAAATTGGACACGAATCTCTCTGCAGGAGACTGAGCCGCCAAGACAGAGGTCATTTACTGCAATTTGCTAAACATTTTTGCACTTTTGAACACTGCGGGATGCTTCGTTAGATCTGCCAGACACGAGAACAACACGGTGTCGGTAAAACTCTGTCCCCCAGGAGACAGACTTACGCTTATGTTTACTTATTTGAACTGAGGTGCCTGTATGGGCTTCACTGGAGTGATTGTGTATGTACTGCCAAATCATTATTTATGTCCCAGGAATACACTGTGCATTTGATCAGTGTCTTTATTGAAGCAGAGGAACTGAAAGTCCAGAAATCCTTAAATTCTACTTTAGATTTTAGAGTCAGATAGATATGCATTTAGATACAGCTATATGGCTTTAGATTACTTGATGAGGAAAAGTTCTTCTGATTGGCTCCTGGATCCTAGTGATTTTAAATTAATCAATATTTTAATCTGTGCCAGATTAAATTAATCAATATTTTAATCTGTGCCAGAATCCTACTGGGACTATGGGTCTAAGTGATGATTGGAATTGTGTGTGTGTGTGTGTGTGTGTGTGTGTGTGTGTGTGTGTGTGTGTGTGTGTGTGTACAAGCATCTTCAGGGCAACACATTTTTTTTTTAAATTTTCAAGTATTAATTCTTGTGCTGTTGCGACAGCTAGTGCGTGTGTTTCATTTCCATATATCCAGTACATTTATACATTTACATTACTGGCATTTAGCTGACACTTTTGTCCAAAGGAACGTTTATGACTGAATATAACTAACGGTGGTGGGGCTTGAACTATCAACCTTCTGATCACTAATCGAGTACCTACCACTCTTAAAATACAGTTAAAATCCTTATTTTCTGAGTTGTGTTTGTGTGTGTGGGTTTTCCATTAGTTTTGTCGAAGGCTCAAGGGGGTCTTATAAAGGTTTGCCAAGACAGCAGCAGGTATATGGGAGTGACCTCTGTGACATCATATTTACATAGCAGATTCTCCTCCAATAGAAAGTGAAGATTAGTCCATAGAAGAGCCTCAAAGAGTGTTTATGAGGGATTTGTGTATATGAGGAGTTTGCGTTTATGAGGGGTTTGTGTTTATGAGGGGTTTGTGTTTAAGGGTTTGTGTTTATGAGGGGTTTATGCTTAGGGGTTTGTGTTTATAAGGGGTTTGTGGTTATGGGTTTATGTTTATGGGGGGTTTGTGTTTATGAGGGGTTTGTGTTTAGGGGTTTATGGGTTTGGGTTTATGAGGGTGTTGTGGAAATTTTCTTTGCTTCATTTTGTGGAAATTTACTTTGCTTCATTTTGTTGAAATGTACTTTGCTTTATTTTACTTTGCTTTATGTTTCTATAGTCACAGCATAACAGTCTGCAGATAAGCATGTGAGTCAAGGACACCAGTTGCTCACATACTGTTCCAGCCATAGAGATAGAAGAAGCCTTCAGCGCTCAGGCTAACCAAAACATGAATTAGCAGATACTCTGTAGGACTCGTTTTTCTTTTCTCTTTCTTCTATTCTGTGTATAAGGGGAGGGGGACCGTACTGCGGGTCAGTTCTCTTACTCTGTTATACAGGGGACAGAACTCAATAAACTTTTATTTTTTACTACTCAATGCAGAAAGCTATCTGTGTTTGATGTGCTCTCATTTTTCCACCACAGAGGGGTTTATGTTTATGTGTTTGTGGGGTTTTTTTTGGGGGGGGGGGGTGTTTATGAGGGATGTTATGTTTATGGGGGGGTTGTGTTTAGGGATTTATGTTTATGGGGGGGTTGTGTTTAGGGGTTTATGTTTATGAGGGGTTTATATTTAGGGTTTTGTGTTTATGAGGGGTTTATATTTATGAGGGATTTGTGTTTAGGGGTTTGTGTTTATAGGGTGGTTGTGTTTAAGGGTTTATGTTTATGAGGGGTTTGTATTTAGGGTTTTGTGTTTATGAGGGGTTTGTGTTTAGGGGGTTGTGTTTATAGGGGGTTCGTGTTTATGAGGGGTTTGTGTTTTTGGGGTGTTTGTGTTTAGGGGTTTGTGTTTATTGGGGTTTGTGTTTATGAGGGGTTTGTGTTTAGGGGTTTGTGTTTATGGGGGGGTTGTGTTTATGAGTTTGTGTTTAGGGATTTGTGTTTATGGGGGGTTTGTCTTTATGGGTCTGTGTTTAGGGGTTTGTGTTTATGAGGGGTTTGTGTTTGAGGGGTTTGTGTTTATGAGATTCCCCCATTCTCTCTTCATTCCCTCCTATCTTGAAGATAATCCCAATTGCAGTGACTCACCTATCAATCAAACCAGCCTATTGTTAACTGTAGTGTCACTTGATAATAGCATATCAAACTCAGAAGAGTATCTATATGGCTGCCTCACAGTGCAGTCACTTTTTTAGAGACTAGTAAAAATCAAGAGTCCTTAAGTTACACTTGAATCCTTAATTTAAATGACCAAAAGTATGCAAGCATCTCCAAGGGTCCACTCTTGCCTGTCCCCTGTGTGTTTGGCAAAGTCTGCAGGCGACAGAGCTTACAATGGACCATTTTTGTGCAGCTAAACATCATGATTCTAACTGGTTTCCTGTTCACTGTGAAGGGATGTGCTTTGCCGATAAATGACTTCAATATTTCAATGACTTTCAATGTTTCAAGGTTCAAATTTCCTTTTCAACTCCAAACAGCGATGGCAGACTTAGGCATTTGTAAGCGTAAGCAGCATCTATAAAAACTGTTATAGTGCTCAAGGTTTGTTTGTTTTTTAAATGTAAAACCAAATTGCTCTGCTAGCTAGTTAGCAGCAAGTTTATTTAGTCTGGTATATATCAGGTTTTTTATGGTCAAACACAGAAATGCTAGTGTTGCCGTTGTGGACGAGAGCTCCAGCTGAAAACCTGATCTCGCTTCGCACTCCTGTGCTCCTGCTGAGGCTGCTGGCTGCATTCCGAGTGGCAGTCGAAGGTGGTTAGAGCGCGTTTTAAAAAATAAATAAACGTTCCGTAGCAACAAGTGGTGGGATGAGACACATCTCACGCTTAAGAGAGCCCCCTAGGGGCTCTCCTCTGGAACTGCATCCAACTGCGTTATTCTGTCTGATTTCTGCCTTTGGAAGGACTTTATATTATTTACCATGAATCCTGTTTTTCATAAAGCGGTTCAGCTCGCAGGCGTAGCGCAGCAACAGTGCCACGACAGGAATGATGATCCCGGGAGCCTTCGTCAACGCCGGACACTACCACGGGTGGAAAGCGAGGATGGTAAATGGGAGAAGGGCAGAGGCAGTTGGGCACGGGGGTAGGAGGAGATGGGGCGAGAGACAGACGGACAGAGAGAGGATGGCATGGCAATTTTGAAGGGAAGAAATTTGGGTAGAGTGTGTGTGTGTGTGTGTGTGTGTGTGTGTGTGTGTGTGTGTGTGTGTGTGTGTGTGTGTGTGTGTGTGTGTGTTGGGGGGGTTGATAATGGATTTTTCTCAGGCACTTAGCTACAGTGGTCAAAACAATAACCTCCTTTAACCAGACAATATAACCCACAAAACACTCATACTCTCTGCAAACTTCCTCTTTACCTCTGCATAACTCTCTACTTCAGTCAAAGCATTAGATACATGCTGCAAAATTGTATAACCCACTCAAACAGTAACACACAGCAGTTCAACAATAAACACATGCAAGCATCCATGAAACATTCACAGACAAAACACTAGCTACATGTCTCAAATACACAGGTCACAGCCTGTGATCTTTTTTAAAGTTCTATGAATGTTTCTTACTACTCTACAGCATTAAAGGACACTTACTGTAAACCACCATAATTCACTACAATTACAGTAAAATCATCAGTACGCACACAGATTGGTGAAATGCAAGAATGAGAAAACACCTCTTCACTGTAATTAGAGTAATTTTATTGGCCGTCGTACTGTATAGTGCTTTAATACAAACTTGATGGAGTTTGGCTTCCATCAATCCACTGTGAGGCAGATGATATACAAATGGAGGACGTTCAGCACCAGTTACTCTTTCAAGGAGTGTTTATCCAGCAAAAATCACCTCTTGTTTTGAGTAATGTCAATGTTCATGAGCCTCAAGAAGAACACTGCACATGGCAGGATAGCATGGAGGAAATCACCACTCTCGCAAAATAACATTGCTGCCCACCTGAAGTTTGTTAAAGACCCCATGGATAAGCTAGAATCCTGTTCTGTGAGCAATTGAAAACCGAACTTTTTAGTTTAAATGAAGAGCATTATTTTTGCCAAAAACCAACAATATATTCCAGCGTAATATTCAAATCATATCATCTGAACTGTTAAGCATGCTTGTGGCTGTGTTACAGTTTGGACCTGCCTTGCCATCCTAGGTTCAGGACAGCTTGTCATTACTGACAGAGCTATAGATTCTTGATTGTGTCAGGACAATGTCACGGCACCTGTCGGTTAACTGAAGCTTAGCCATATGTGGGTCATGCAGCAAGACACTGACCCTAAGCACACAAGTAAGTCTACAGAGGAATGGTTAAAACAGTAGAACTTCAGCATTTTGAAATTGCCAAGTCAAGGTCTGGACCTTAACCCAACAGAAATGTGGAAAGATCGTAAAAACAGTCAATGCAAGGATGCTCATCAACATCCCTGAGCTGAAACAGTGTTGTAAGAAGGACTGTACCAGAATTCCTCCAATCCATTGTGCAGCTTTGATCACCAGTTGCCGTTTGGTGGAAGCCATTGCTGCTCAACAGGTCACACCAGTTACTGAAATCAAGGGTTCACATACTTTTATGACAGTTATATTTAATGTTGGATAATGTTGCTTAGAAAATGATTGCAAAACCTATAGGGTTTGTTTAACAGGGTTCTGTTTATAGAGATTTAGGGATTAGATCTGATCTGATTATGTTTCAGGTCAAATTTGTACAGAAACTGTAAAGTGTTCACAGACTTTCTATCAAACTCAAACGTCTTGTGCATGATACAGAGCGAGAGAAGGGACATACTCAGTTCAGCAAAGAGAATGAGAATCCACCATGGTGATTTTGATTGGCAGGTCACCGGATGTCAGAAAATCCTAACTCTCTGTGGTTTGGCTAACCTGAGTCTGAATGCTGCGCCTAGTTCTGTCCTTCAGAGATGAAGTCACGGTTCTGGGCCATCCTGTCCTCCTGGGAAATTGATGTCCTAAATTTAACTACATCCAGTAGTTCATATTTATATATCACATGCGAGCATGTTATCATGTTTGGCAGCCAAGTGGGTGAAGTACCCTCCAATTTATCATCTTAATACAGTGTGTGTATGTCTGTGTGTATGTGTGTGTATGTCTGTCTGCATGTGCATGCATGTCTGTCTGTATGTGTGTGTCTGTCCGCATGTGTGTGCATTTGTGTTAAAGATGTTATAGGCACTATGTGTGTGTGTGTGAGTGTGTGTGCACGTGAGTGTGTATGTTTGTAAATAGAAAAGTCCACATACAAAAAGAGGCACTGCAGAGGATCAGATTGTTTCAGGAAGCAATTATTCATATGTGTGGATTTGTGTTATGGGGCGAAGGCAGAACTGGCCCAAAATATTGATGTCCCTAATCTCCTTGGACAGTGGGAATGGGATTAAATCTAGTTTGTTTGTAAACTACCCAATTTCATTCTGGAATCATATAAACTGGAATCTTTCTGGTTCCATCTACCTAGAGCAGAACATAGGTGTTGAAGTGAGTTTTGGATCATTACTGGCAAGCTATGTAATTCCAGGTGTTCCTCATCCTGATTTGATGCCGCAGAGAATTGCAGTCAGACCAGACAATTTGGTCATGAGACACACACACACACACACACACACACACACACACACACACACACACACACACACACACACACACACACACACACACAGAGTTTGATGACAAAGATCCTATTTGTGTTTCATTAGAAACACACAGAAAGAGAGGGAGAGAAAGTGTCTCAATACTAATCTACCATCATTACTCCGCTAGTAAGTTTGTCTCTATCTCTCTCTCTTCACTGATGCTAAAATCTCACAACTCCGCCCATCTGTTGAGGAGGGAGTGCACTGCTCCGCCTTTCTTCCTTCACTACTCTCCTCACATGCAACCTATTGGCAGGCTTGTTTGTTTTTCTTTTGGGGATTTTCATTGACAGACATTTCTGTGTATTTACTGCTTCATCAGTCCCTTAGACATGCAGTCTGCTTTATCACACCCACAGATGACTAATGATAATTATATCCCATTGGCTAAAGTTTAAAGAACTTAGGAATGTATTATTAATGTATTATTCATGTTGTAAGGTGGTTAATTAAAGAGGACCTACTATGTTATTTTTCAGAGTTGTTTTATTTTGGGGATCTACTAGAAAAGACTGAATGATCTCCAAAAACATATTTTTTTCTCATACTGTTCATCTCTTTTTTACCCCTGTCTAGTGTGTCATTAAGCCCCGCCTCCTGATGAGCCCATTCTGCTCTGATTGGCCAGCTCACCCACTCAGTTATGATTGGGCAACCGCCTCCAAGTTGTGAACCCGAATCTTCCGCTGGGCCACATCAATTTGGAACTGCCCAGTCCTTCAGGAGTAAGAGATGCCAAAATCTGCACCCAGTTTTTAAAGCCTGCCTCCTATGGAGAGAATGGTAATAAAAATGAATTTCAACCACTGACTTCTTTGTGGTTCTACCTTTGACACATGGGCGATTTCTCCTCATAACGCAAAACATGGCGACAGAACCGATCAAACTCTTCCCAGCCTCATTTACTTGCGATGAGTTTTGAGTTGGCATGCCCAACTTGCTGGCAATATTGAAAGTGTTACAAAATTATGTCATCTTGTAAAAACAAAAACATGGAAGTGTAACCATGGTGTTTCAACATTTTATTGTTTCATGGTTACGGACTTAAATGTTCTCCATTAATTCGTATTACTCAAATAACCGGGTTTTTGCCGGTTTTTGCGAGTAAGATTGTTTAATGCAGGACGTAGGGCAATAGTTTACTCACCGTAGTTCTGTTTTTATGGAGAAGAAATATGGGGACACAATGTTTGTTTGTTTGTTTGTTTGTTTGTTTGTTTTTTGTGAGATATAACGCTGAATAAACCCTGCTTGTGAAATTTGGAATCTTACGATGTTGCTCTCATTGGAAAATTAGTCATACACTTCGCCCCGCTGAGTAACGGTTTATCTTGGGAATAGGTCTTAATTAGCCATTACAAACATCATGAAAAGAGAGAGAGCAAGATATAGAGAGCGTGCAATTTCTCTCTTCTGATGTTTGTGTGCTTCTTATCTGTAAAATGCCAGGCTTGTGACATTAAGGGATCTTGCGAAGTGGCAACAGTGCAATTGGTGTGTAACTTTACAGCGTTTATAAATAATCGTTTAGTGTGAAAGGACCACTCATGTGTGGGGCTCCTGACTGTGGTGGGACACACACACACACACACACACGTACACTAAAAAGATTCAATGTCCTAATATCATTCTGAAAGAGGATAACTTTAATATTTCATAACAATGTGATAGTTTGCTACAATGCATTAAAATTAGCACAATCCTTAAGTCACAAGAGCCTTTTAACCTTGTATCCATGATACTGCATAATTTTATGTTCTAGTCCACTGGATTCTGACTTGTGACATTATTAGGGTGAAGAAAGATAGCGGTTTAAGTCATCTTCATCATCATCATCACCATAATTATTTAAGCTCGGTTTACATTGAGGGGGGATCCTCATTTACAGTGTAGCTCAAGGAAGCCACAAGGAAGGTGCCAATAACAACAAAGATTAATAAAACAAAAATTCCAAGGTAGAGATAAAATAATAACTGTAAAAAAAAAAAAAGGTTTAATAATAGTAAAAAAGAAAATATTTAACTAAAACATTTACTACCAGAGTTAAAGTAATTAGAAAGTAATATTTAAAAAACCCCAGGTGAAAGGAGTACGGTAAGGGTTACCTGGCACCTCATTCCAGTTCACAGGTGCACAATTATTAAAGGCGGTATTATAAAGTGTGTCCTACACAGTGAGCGTGGAGGTAATATATTTTGGTGTCTGACCGACAAGAGCCTTACTGATAAAAAATAACCAGTGCGTATCCGTTCTTATGTATAGAGAGGACCGTCCCACCCTCTCATATAGAAAACGCAGAGTACCATATGGATCTCCAGTATTATATCTCAGAGCTGAGTGATACAGGGTCCAGAGCCTTCAGAGTGTCAGTGAGGGCATTTCTGTACGGCTCATCACCGAACTCGAGAACAGACAGGAAAATTGCCTGTGCAATCCTTTTCCTGTTGTGCACAGGGAAACAAAGACGTCATGTCTGTAGTAGAAGCCAAGCCTTAAATTTATTTGTAGGTTTATAGATATGAGTTTTAAAAACAAATTTCTCATCAAGCACACATGTTGTGCAGTTTTAAACTCATAATGGAATCT
>NC_137501.1:14462500-14495000 GCF_041902795.1 Electrophorus electricus | reverse complement strand
CTACTTCTCAGCCGTTATTAATGTACGACTACGAACCAGAGCTGTGTGCTGACAGTGCTTTGCTGTCAGCTCTACAGCACACACACACACACACACACACACACACACACACACACACACACACACACACACACACACATCCACTTTGCACATGTACACACTGCTCTACATTTGCATAAATCCATAATATGACTCATTGGTACTTAGTTATTAAATCACTTCTTAAATCTCTCTCTCCATCCATTTCTCTGCCTGTCTGCATTGGTAATGTTGGGAGTGTAAATACTGATACACACTCCGCACGCACTCCAAGTCATAGTTGTTCGGACTGTAGATCTTCTTTCTCTGTTTGAAAGAGAATCAGAGCAGACGACTGGTCATAACCTGGTCATAACGTGGTCATAACAGTAAGAGGAAGAATGATGGAGAAAGAGGGAGGGTGAAAGAGGGAAGTTTGGTGATAGAGGTTGAGAGAGAAAACGAGAGAAAGAGAGGGAGAACGCGGCAGGTTCTGTTATAACCAAGGAGCACCATGCTCCCAGCGTAAAGAGTTGGAGGAAATAGGACCTTAAAGTTTCACACTCTGCATTTTCCAATATCATTAAATAACGTATCATTCTATTAGTGAGATTTGGGGGCATTAAGAAATGTAAAATCATAAAAGTGTAAAATAATAAACAAAAATAAAACCGCTACCGCTGGGGTTCTACAAGCCAGCAAAGGTAACAGAAGGATTCTCCATTATTTTTACAACGACACCGTCTGCTCCCATGACCACGTAAGGCCTGTGGAATACGCGTCCTAGAAGGCACGTTTGTCATTTGTAAGACAAACACCAGTGTATCATGGTACATGAAATGTGTAGGCGTATGCCTCAACCATGTGCACGGAATTATTCAGAACTGACTGGGAGAGGTGAGGAGAGAGGGAGGGAGAGAGGGAAAGGGGGAGGGAGAGAGGGAGGGAGAGATACAGAGAGAGAGGAGGGAGGGAGAGAGAGAGGGAGGGAGAGATACAGAGAACATGTCATAACTGCGGTGACCTATGCTTTCAACCTGAAAAGTTGCATTTTAATACTACTACTGCTGATCCACGTCTGGAGAAAAATGGCTTTATTTATGTTCCGTGATTGGCGAATCCTTCACCCCCTGCACCGGTTTTAAACTGCAGCGCGTTGCCGAGGACCGGATAAGTCATCCGATGCCCTGTGCGGGCTTCAGGTTAGCAAGAGAACGCACGTGGCCGCGGCTGCGAGTCCCAGCGTGCACGCGCCGAAAGCGACCGCCATCTCTCCGGCGCGAGAGCGCGCACCGCAACAACGGCGGCGTCAACGCTCTCGCTTTTATCCTAGAGAGAAGAGACCTTGAACGTAACGGAGCTGGTTCGTAGGCTTTCTAATCGCACATCTGTAATGTAAAACACGGGCGTGGTCCTACACTCTAACACGGAGGCTGGAAGCAATGTTCGCGTGGTCAAGATAAAAATGTGTCGTCCCTCAGGTCCATTTACTATGCTGCTCTACTATATACCTTAATATTTATTATTTTATTCAATAATAACTTGCACAATTTGCTTTAAGCCTAAAGATAAACATATATCAAATATATATCAGTAGATTTGTTCTATCTGACGATTAGCAAGTTACTCATTTACGTTTCTTTTCATAGCCTAGTATGTTTTTATCAAAGTATAGGCCTGTGTGTCTCCAGATTCGATCAACTCTTTGCCAGTGTAACTCTGCATATTGGGTGTACCTAATGTGATGGGCTAACCAGTTGCAGAATATAGCCTATTTTGGTCTAATTTGTTAAGCTATTGTAGCTTTTTGTATTATCCTATAACCAATTAAAGTCCTGTGATAAGTCGGTCAGTGTCTTTTATCAGTAAGGCATTCGTGGGTGTTTTACATTCATGTATGTAGGTCTACTGAAAGATATATTACGTATAAATTGATAGAAAATAATGAAATATATTTTTATCTGTCTTCGCCCTCGATAGCCTCTTCCTCCAGGCCTTCTCTGGTGTCTGTGCCGGTTCCCACTAATGCATATTTTTCACGTACTTGTGCATAAAGTCTAATGCGCGTAGTCTTCCTCTGCAAACACACGTCACGTCAAGCCCAGTGGGCCTCTGTAGATATTTTCTATCACTAAAGAACCGATCGAAAGGTCTGGAGTGGAAGAGATGATCGGTACACCTCTTCACATTATGTTTGATACGCCATACGTTTGGCTAAAGTATACAACAGACTGACAATATAGAGCTATTCTGCCCAAAGTCGCTTAACGGAGGGACACAGTATAGGTCCAGTCTTTCAGTACAGCTGCTGAATTCTACCACTACATCAATCAGCAGCTGACACCAGTACTGGAGTCACTGAGCCGAATTGATGAGCCAGCAGGCAAGAACTGGTGTCACGCTCCCTAGCCCGAACTCAAGTTTCAAGTTCAAGTTTCAAGTTTGGTTTATTTGTCACATACATAGTCATACACAGTACAACACGCAGTGAAATGGTGGAGAGTGCTCTGTCCAAACTGAGGAAGAGAACCAGGGGTGCATAGAGAAAAAATATATATACAGATAAATATATATTCTATGTATGTACAAAAATATATTAACAATGTATGTACAATATATGTATATTATGATTATATACACAATGTACAATGTATATGGTTGAGTATATATGTACACAATCTACAGAATGTACAGATCCATTGTATAGTACCATATCTACAGTTGTTGTAACAGGTTAATTGAGTATAAATCTAAATCTATATATACAGATGTACAGATATACAGTCATGTTACGTGGTGGTGGTCCCCACAGTTTATCAGTTTCCCTGATTCAGGGCCCGAATGGCCTGTGGGAAGAAGCTCCTCTTCAGCCTCTCTGTCTTGGCCTTCAGGGAGCGGAAGCGCCTCCCTGACCTCAACAGAGAGAAGAGTCTATTGTTGGGATGGGTGGGGTCCTTCACAATTTTCCTGGCCTTGGTTTGGCACCGCTTGTAGTAGGTGGTCTGCAGGTCAGGAAGTTCCGAGTGAGTGATGCGCTCTGCTGAACGCACTACCCTTTGGAGTGCTTGTCTGTCCTGCTTGGTGCTATTTCCAAACCAGACTGTGATGTTCCCCGTGAGGATGCTCTCGATAGTGCAGGTGTAGAAGTTCCGCAGTACCTTGGAGGGCAGTCTGAAGTCCCTTAGGCGTCTGAGGTGGTAAAGACGCTGACGAGCCTTCTTTGCCAGGGAGCTGGTATGGCGGGACCAGGACAGGTCCTGCGAGATGTGAACACCAAGGTACCTGAAACTATCTACTCTCTCCACCGTGGTTCCACTGATCGTCACAGGTTGGTAGTGCCGCTCCTGCTTCTTGCTGCAATCCACGATCAGCTCCTTTGTCTTACTGACGTTTAGGAGGAGATTATTTTCCTGGCACCAGTTTTCCAGGTGTTTAATCTCCTCCAGGTAGGCCCTCTCGTCGTTGTCCGAGATCAGACCCACGACAACGGTGTCATCAGCAAACTTGACAATGGTGTTAGAGCTGGAAGTGGCTGTGCAGTCGTAGGTGTACAGTGAGTAGAGCAGGGGGCTTAGGACACAACCCTGAGGAGCTCCAGTGCTGAGGGTGAGGGTGGATGAGGCGCAGTTGCCCACCCGTACTGATTGTGGTCTGTCTGTTAGGAAGTTGGAGATCCAGTCGCACAGGGATGTATGCAGTCCTAGATCTCCCAACTTAGTAGTGAGTAGGGAGGGAATGATAGTGTTAAATGCTGAACTGTAGTCGACAAATAGCATTTTAACATAATTTCCCCTCCCTTCGTCCAGGTGAGTCAGTGTAGTGTGGAGCAGATGTGCAATCGCATCGTCAGTGGAGCGGTTGTGGCGGTATGCAAACTGCAGTGGGTCCGTGGAGGCTGGCAGTGAAGATGTGATGAAGTCTCTAGCTAGCTTTTCAAAGCACTTCATCACGACTGATGTGAGGGCGACAGGGCGGTAGTCATTGAGGTCGGAGGGTCGAGGTTTCTTCGGGACGGGGACGATGGTGGACCGCTTGAAGCTGGACGGGACAATACCGAGCGTCAGGGAGAGATTGAAGATGTCGGTGAATACCGGGGCTAGCTGATCTGCGCAGGCTTTGAGGACCCTCCCGCAGATACCGTCTGGTCCCATCGCCTTCCTGGTATTCACCCTTTTAAACACTCTCCTCACGTCACTCTCCGTGATGATGAGAGGGCGCTGTTCTATGGTGGGCCCCGCGCATGTGCCATTGGCTGCGCCGATAGTGCCATTTGCAGTAGCGCCGTTAGCATTGGCGCTGTTAGCACTAGCGCCGTTAGCATTGGCGCTGTTAGCATTGGCGCTGCTAGATGTAGCCTCGAAGCGAGCAAAGAAAGAACTCCAACTCCCAGCATTCGTCTGTTGCCTGCTCTCCTGTCATTCAGTCTGGATACTTCAATCATCGCACCCTCATCAGATCTGTATCCCATGGTTACTGATGGTTCCCACCGGTTTCTCATTAGTTCTGTCTACAACCCATCTGTTTCCGTGTGTTCTTTGCGAAGTATTGTCATGACATGTATGTGCGTGCGTGCGTGCGTGGCTGGCTGGCATTATAACTTGTTCTGTTTATGGATTATCGTCTCACTGTTGTAAGCTACCTGTTGGTTTGCTCTGTCGGACTGCTATGTGGATACTGACCTCTGTTGGTTTCATTACCCTGAGCTCGGATTGTGCGTTTACAAATAAAAACAACTCTGTTTTTCACATCTGCGAGCAATCTGCTTCAGATCTGGTCTGTGACAACTGGTTGCCTTCACCAAATTCTTTGTCCAGACCTGTCAATGATGTTGTGACTGTTCCCCGAGGAAAAGGCTTTTATGGACTAACGGGCTGTATCTATTTAGTTTTCAATTTAATTATCTTGGGGGGGGGGGGGGAATCTATAGAATCTAATTAAGAATAAATCCAATTACGAACTAGGAGATTGTTTATGGTTAGTTAAAACAATTGGAAAATTATAATTTAATTATACTTGATTTGTACATTGATATTTTATTTACAGAGGTTGGGCACGTTTGAATGATGTAACGTTTGTGTTTTGGGGACTTTTGGCTGTCAGGTGTGATGTCACTGCTTTTTTGGTTCCGAGTGGTCCACTGCCAAGTTGCCACTGTTGGGCCCCTGAGCAAGGCCCTTAACCTTCAATTGCTCATGTTGTACTCGGTCATAATTGTAAGTCGCTTTGGGTCAAAGCGTCAGCTAAATGCCGTAAATGTAAAATGTAAATGTAATGAATGGATCTAACTTGATTAGTTTTACAGAGTCAGCTTTTGGTTTTGGAAGCAACGGTTTTTTGACCGCGCGCTGGACGATTTAATTTAATTGTTTTCTTTTTCCTTCAGTAAACATTTTCTAAAAAGTAACGATCTTGTCTCGTGGCACGCCTTCCAAAGACCATTTTGTTTGACTGATGCCAACATGTGGTGGTACAGCTGCAGCGAAGAATACGGAATACCGCTGTTGGATATTTTTATTATGCGAAATCTTTTTTTTAAACTCAAAAACTGTTTTAAATTTATGTTGTACACAAATCCTATGTACAAGCCAAGAATACGCCTTTATGTATAATTAAAGGCTGCAAAAAGAGAACATGACGAAAGCCAGATGTGGGCCCGGTATTAAAATAAAACCCCAGACTTTGGGATGAAGATAATGTGTGGAAAATTCCCGAGTCAGCAAGAAATAACAAATAAAGGCGCTTACCCGGAACAATCCAAAAGGGAGTGCAGAAAACGATAACGGGGAAAAGTAGTGGTTAGTGCTTTGAGCGTCTCTAAGAGATAGGAATACGGATAAAACAACTCCTTAATTGTACGCTCCTGTTTGTGTTCTCTACCAGCCTGCTTGCTGACTGGTTTTTGCACGACATAAGAATTCAACTTGATGAATAACCATAATTCTAACCATAATTCATCATTTCACTTTATTCTGTTGTTTTCCCAAGGCAGTCTAAATCATGACAAGCCATTTATGCGTGCTAAAGCCCCGTGCACTTTACTATACCACGCACTTTATATACAGGGACAAATATATTACTTTTCATTCATGTCATTTCACAGTTCGTGATGCTGAAGCGGGAAATAGCCTATCTAACCTAGGCAAGGTAAGGCTGTAACCAGGGCTTGATAAACCGTGGGATCGTGGTGGGGATTGTTAAGATATATATATTTATTCAATATTACACATAATTACACATATAAAAATTGCACACATGGATAGACACCTGAAGCAATTTGCAAGAAACACATTTTATTTCTGGCCAGCACTGTGCTTGAACTTTTCTAAGGAATGACAAACTACAGAATAGAATCGACGTTAGATTAAACCACGCGAGGTAAACGTAATTACCGTTACCGAATTGTTAACAGATATGTGTTACTGTTTCCTTGCAAGTAAGATACCGTAAAGCTCTTTCCTATTTGTCATTTTGACCTTACACACGCGGATTTCCGCGGTGAGTTGCGCGCGTATGGAAAGCCAAAGTGGTGAAAACTCGTCTCAAACGAAACACGTTTTATTTGTAAAACGCCGAAAAATTCGGCGTTTGGGACGCTTTTACCCCGCAAAATACTGCGTTATTTTTCACTACGCCGTAAAATACGCCGCAAAAACCATCAAAAACGCCGTGTTTTACGCACTTTTGGCATGCTTACGCCGTTTATAGTATGACAATGAGCTCCACCTATTGGGTTTGACAGCCAATAGACTTGAACTTTCTTCACCAAATCACTCACGAACAAGGTCAGAGCAGACCAGTTCACTACAGATCTTAGTCGGCCGATGAACCATTGCTTAAGTTTGTTTGTTTGGGGGATTTACATATGTGTTAATTCACTGAAGAATGTATTTATTCATACACACATTAGCTAGCTAGCTGGCTAGAAGCTTAGTAGACCTAGCAGTAGTGGCCATGGTTAGGAACTTTGGACATCGTACTTTAAATGGGCAATTACTTTAAATAGGCAATTGGCTAACTAGTTAGCTAACTAGCTAGCAACATTTTCTACAGCTGGAAGATGGCGAGGAGGAACTTCATTTCACATCGTAGACAGACACAGAATGACAGCACTCGACAATCCAGGACCCGATGTAATTCAATCCAAATTAACGAGGTAAGGGCCGTTTTAAACTGAGTTAATCGCCGAGGCCGTTAAACTGGTAAAATAATGACCAGAGACAACTAGCTAACTGATAATTGGCTGCAAAACGGAGCTCACCCAAAGGTAGCTGTAGTTGGCCAGTAATGTGTTGTTTCTATCGCTAGACTGAAAGCAAGTTTATCTTGCAGTAACAAATGCACGTTTGTTTTGAGCTTGTTGCCTAGCTAGCTATCAGGTGTGAGTTGGTAGTGTCATTATAGCAACTGCTAACTTCAGACTTTTGTTCTGGTTAAAACTGAATGAATTGTTTGGTGACTGTATCCTCTGTGCACTCCAACTACAGCAGTTTCACCCTCTGACATAGCCGTGATGAACTTGATTCTCATTGTCACTCTTCAGGTGACCTCACATTACTAGATGCTCACACATTACTCAGTGATCTCTTCTGATTAATCTTAAGATTTCTGTTTAATGACTAAGCTTGCTATCTATCTATCTTTCCTAATATATTACTAATTACTGTATGCTCCCATCTTTTCTTAAATTGGCTCCTATCTCCCATTGCTTTTTTTTGCATTGCTTGTGATATCTGGTGTCTACCCGAGGATGGAATACTCAAGTCTTGGTTGCGCTCAAGGTTTTTTCGTGATCTGAAAGACATTTTGTTGCCTTGTAATTGGACTCTGATGTCAGTTGTGATGACACCTGTTATGAAAAGTACTATACAAGTAAATCTGAACTAAATGATACATGTGTAAGCTTGTGAAATGTAAGCTGATTTAAATGAAGAAAACATTTTACCATGAGTCTAACATTTGCTTCAAATTTGGTAACTGAAAAATTGCTGACTCCTCCCCATATACCATCGTGTGTGTGTGTGTGTGTATGTGTATATATATATATATATATATATATATATATATATATATATATATATATATATATATATATATATATATAATTCAGTTTACCTGTATAAACATTTGTCTAAAGGTTTGCAAAGAAATGGCCTCATCTGGAGGAGTGGGTCTGTAAAACAATTACTGTGAAAGAACTGAATCGGTGGGAAGTTTGGGCTGGAGTCAGTCCAGTATTACTGGAGATCCATGCTAGTTTCCACTTGGTCATCTGGGCACTGAGCCGTAAATGTGGAAGTAGTAGCTCAGTGGTAAAGGTACGAGTAGTAAGAAGTTTGCCAGTTCAAATCCCGCCACTGTTGGGCCCCTGAGCAAGACCCTTATCCCTCAGTTGCTCAAATTGTTCTCAGTCATAATTGTAAGTTACATGGACTTACATAAGTAAGTATGTTTTAAGATCTTTAAACATTTAAGATCTTCAGCTGTAGTCTATACCTTAGAGAGTATTATATAACATATAGCTGGTTACATGGATGTATCAAGTTAATATTGACAGTGGCTGAATGCTGGGGGGGGGGGAATCAACAGAATGAATGATGCACTATAATAGACTATGATAGATTATCAGCCTGTTGATCTTATTAGCTAAGTTTTTCATTCACAAATAAAAGTTAAGGCATTGGGGTTTTTTGACACCTTTATTTATTTACTTAGTGTTGTATTAACATTAGGACTTTTTACATACACCTTGTATGTTTTTGTTAAAGACCTAGTAGGGCAATTTTTAATTAAGTTTTTTTATATAAAATTATTTATTTATTTATGCATGCTAATATGGATGGTATATGCCTATAAATTGTTTACCCATGCTTTTTGGTTCAATCATCACTAATGCAGAACAAGGGCAGATGCGCTTTCCCGCTCAGTGGAAGTCAGATTGTCAGAACCCTTTCGACGAAGAATAACTTCTATAAGGGACAGAATGAATGAACATTTTAATTGGCTTCTGAATGAAGCTGTTCTGGATGAAGATAACAATGGTAGTCTTCTGCAAAGGTAAGATTTCAAATGAGCAGTTAAATATAAAAATAAGCAGTGTTAAGTGAGATATTGAGTTGATGTAGGCTAAATCATACTAGCTACATCTATGCTATAGGCACTAGCTACATAGTTATATGTACTTATAAGTAAAACATATGTTAGTAAGCTAGCTAACAACTAATATGCTATCCAAAGTTTCAGTGAACATTCAATCTAATTATCGCTTAACAGTGTATAGCCTGTTGTAAGGTATATTTTGTGTTTGTGAGATCTGTCTTAATAATTATTCACTGAGAGAATGTTTTTCGCACCCTGAATAAAGCAATACAGTTAAATTCTGATATTTAGGTATTTCTAATGTAATGGGTATTTCCCCTTACAAATTAAAGAATATTTTTATGCATTATACCACACAAGTCCTCCCTCAACTGATTTTCCTAGATAGATCTCTAAAGCACAATGGTTAAGTCCATGTAAAAGTTTGCGGTTAAAGCACCCTCACAGAAGGTACAGAATGCTGGTTCCAAATGCTACTTTCTAACTGAGCAAAGACTTTCACATACTTAAGTGTGTTCATTGTCATGATTAAACATGCTGCTCTTTTTTTAACCTGACAAAGATATTGATATCTTTTTTTCATATAGCTAAACACTCACAAGTGATTTCTGAATCAGTGGTCTTACCTGTGTGTAATATTTACACATTTTCACATGTTCTTAGCACAAGTATTTATCAGTTAATTATGTTTAATACTTCTGTTTGGACCTGCCTTTTTAGAATAACTCATTCTGTGTGTCTGGATGATGCCAAATAGGAGATTTGTATTTGATGAGTGTATTTGATGATTGTATTTAAGATATTCAGGATGCCAAGTATGATCCACAAGTTCACTGAAGGGGTGAATTTCCTGTGGACAGTGGTGGAGAGGTTCTGGGAGCAGCTCCTCCCAGTATTCACATACACTGCCAAAACACTTACACGAGCTGATGTCCGGGACCTGTTTACAATAATATGAAGTCCTGAAGGCAGCAATTACAGAGAGCAGGAAGAGGGAAACCATCTTTCTATGGGAGTGCTGGCTTATGTCCATTCAAGGCAAGTGACAGTCATCTTGTTTGTAAAGAGTTGTGGAGGAAAGATCGATTGGACTCGAGCCAGATGTGCAGATAAGCGAGCTTTATGGTTCTGTCCCTTATGCATCGAGGGAGAGAAGCCTCTTACTTCTCTCTCACATGAGTTCATATACCCCCACCATTCTGTTGTTCTCTCATGTGCTAATCTCCTGACTCCACATGCCAGGAATCTCAAACGTCCTTGAACATTCTTTCCTGCTAAGAAGAGTTTGTTACTCCCTGGTGCTGCAGCCCTGCCCAGCAACAGCTAAGCGATCACTCTCATACTTCTGCTTTTTCATTAGCTGCACCATCACTTCTCTATTCACCTTTCTTGCAGACTGGTCAAGACAAAGGTCACACATTTCTTACTTCCTCTTTTAAGCAAGCGTTAAGCAGTTTCCCCTCACAGAGTATAAAGCAGCAGCTGTATTTCATCATGGTAGAATATATACAACTAGTAATGGTTATATGTTTTATTTGTTCATCAAGTATAACATTTATTCAAAGAAACGGCAACAGAAGAGAATGTGGATATATTATTATTTGATGACATCCTCATCTTTGTCACCAGGGTTGACTCAGTCCCTCTGCTGGGGTTCCAGCAAAACTGCCAGATCCAATCTTACGGTCAGGAAGATGGTAGCCGTATACATCCACCTGTGCCCGCTGCCTCTTCCTGCCCCGAGGAGTCACAGAAGAGGAGGAATTCACACACCTTACGCACATGGCGTTAAAGTGATCACTGGGGTTGGGGAAGGTATAAAAGGAGTAAGCTTTTGTAGGAATGTAGAATTATAGTCTTGTATTGAATGTCAATATATGCATCATTTCTGATTCAAAAGAAAATTGACACATTCATAGACTTATCTGATCCATGCTTTAGGGCAACTTGACATGCCCCTGTTAAATGACTGTCAGTGAGGGAATGTCATCAGTTATTTTTTTACATAAGTGTAATAAGGCCAAATCACTATAAATCAAATTTTAAAAAGAATAAAATGAAATATTGATAAAGGCCTCTCTGAAAAGAGGAGTTAAGTAACTTTAAGTATTTTTACTAAGCTCTGATGAAGCAGTCCATAAACTTTGTTTAATGCAGTGCAAGAATATACATTTTTGAAAAAAAGTGCAAAATGCCATAAAACAGAAATTTTCACTTAAACATGGAAATATTAACATTGCCAAATGCCACAGAATTCCTACACCTATCTAGGACAGGTTAGTGAAGTTCAGCATTTTGATACCAACCAAATCTTTAAAAAATTTGAACGATCCCCAAACTGGAAAGTTTGACTACTGCTGAGTCTGGGTCAGGGATGTCAGAAAAGAGAACATCTCAAGTGAGGTCTATTCCAAGGTGTTCCTGAGGCCTGCAACTGGACCAAACTGAGCAACCAGCTGCTCCATGTTTACAGGATCCTACATGAACTGTATTTGAGGTACTGCAACCATCTGTACCCAGTCTACCTCAGGTGCAGGGGCTCCTCCACTCTCAGCAGCAACAGCTGGTGGTGATTCGAGACCACCTTCACTTGTGCTGACACTAGAGAGGTCATGCAGTGTAGTAGTTTCCCCATCCCTGCTGTTCCATGCAACCTCTGACAAAAATCTGCATTGGGCTCTGGTGTCCTTCTGTCCTCAAACCATGACTGTTCCATTGTTGGGCAACGGCATCTAAATTTCTGTTGATCCTTGGCAAGTACACATAGTGAAGAGCCCAAAGATGGAGCTCATTGTCTACATCCATATCCACAATTCCTTCACGCTCCAGAAAACTGAGGAGATCATAGTACATGTTTGTAAACCCCCTCCACAGGTCACCCCAAAGCCTCTCGATTTGCTAGTTATTTGTGCTTCTTCCTCTCATAGGACTGCCTCTCTCAGAGCCTCTGAAAATATTCATCAGCAAGCACACTGCATTGTTCTCTCCACCACGATCAGTCTTGACTCCAGAAGGCACACCATACTTGGCCACAGCTCTTATAAAGCTTTCCATCACAGTGTTGCTCCAGTTGTTTTTGGAGGCATGTAGGAAGACAATGAGACGGCTACAACCATCAATGCCTCAATGAATAACCATCCTCCATCTAAAATAAAGTTCAGTAATAATGTTAGTATATGCTTTTGGGAACAAGCAGACAGACAGCTTGCCATCTCTCTGTATGTTTAGGCTATTCATTTTCAAAGAATATAATTAACAGTTTATTTGAATTTATTTACCCAAGAAAGAGTGCCATCAGTTATGGTCCAAGTATTTACCTTAATTTGTGATTCCCATCAAGGTGCCACAGGGTTGGGTCCAGCCACACGGTATGCATGCTATGTGTAGCGTCTGATACATTGCTCCAAGTGTAGCTGCTGTAGGATTAAACCGATGCGTGCTCGCCCACACTCTGCGTCTCTGAACACAAACTCCCATGGCACGCAACTGTGCATGAACAGCCTCAGGTCCAAGCTGGTCATTTCATCCAGAGCAGAGTCTGCCATGTCAGAATATGACACAGAACAAGAGAACTCAAACTGTCTGAAAACCAGAAAGTTCAACATTATATACATAATATACTGTACAAAAAGTAAATAATTTAGTCCCATTTTGCAAAAAGTTGATTTAAAAATATGATTAGATAAATAGTGGTCACACCAGATACTGTGTGAATTCAGTTTCACACTCCAATTCTTTTTTTGTGACGCATGAGTAAAATGTTTATCATCTAGGTAAGCATATTCTGTAGGAATTTCATTTTATAGGGATGTATCTATATGCAAGTCTCAGTTTCAAGTCTTATATAACTTAGGGGGAAAAAAATGAAGTGTGTACAAGTCAATCACAGACAATACAAGAATTAAACAGACTTACCTCAAATGTCTTCTGACTGTACACAATGATACAGGCAAAATGTCTGCCATGTGTGTTCCTGTAAAACCGCATGACCTCAGAAATAACAATTGGTCTCTAGTGATAGACTAATGTGGTTGACCTCTAGTGCCACTCCAACTCAGTGGTGCCTGGTAACTTGACCTGGCAGCAATAATAGTACAAGACTATTAATAGTACTATTATTAGCAATAATAGTACAAGACTATAGGCCTGTAAAAAGTGGCAGCTTTCCACACTTGAAGGTATAATCTATCAATGCATTTTTTAAAAGTACAAATCTAAGTGTTCAGCACCATATATTGTTGATGTTTTGCAAGCGATGAATATATGTCCAAACTTTCTGGAGATATTCACGTCATTAATTAGCTGATCGGCTGCAGTGACATTTACCAATCTTCCCCTAACCCAATCAAGACTCCTTTGCATTGTTTCCAACCTACACAGATGTATGAGGACAAAGCAGGCACTGTAACACATTTTAATCAAATATGGGCATTTATGTAACAAACTAAAGCCACAGGTTTCCAACTCTGGTCTTGGGAGTGCCCATTCCCTGCATAGATTGATGTCCTTCATGCTCAAACACACTGTTCCACCCAATCTGATAATTAACAAGTCAGTCCTGGTTGGAAGAGAATGTGTGAGATCAGTGGTTCTTAGCTCTAGCAGACCTGTCCTGGTAGCACAAATTCTAGATCAGCACTCTTACGGGCACAGGTGTGGGTGCAGCCAATTCTTGAAACTTTACTAGGCAGGACTAGAGTTGGAACAAGAACACAGAAAAGTCACATTTGGTAAAATAACTAAGATAGCTCGCTCGCTCGCTATCTGTCTGTCTGTCTGTCTGTCTGTCTGTCTATCTACTTTTGGGTGAACTTTGTTTTGCAGCTAATTATCAGTTAGTTGTCTCTAGTTATAGTTTTACCAGTTTAAGGTGCTTGGCAATTAACTCATTTAAAATGGCCCTTACCTCATTAATGTGGAATTAAGTACATCCAGTCCATGATTGTCTGTTAATAGTAGTCGAGTGCAGTCATTAAGTGTCCATCGACAACCTAAAATGAAGTTCCTCCTCGCCATTTTCCAGCTGTAGGAAATGTTGCTAGCTAGTTAGACAAGTGCCTATTTAAAGTACGATGTCCGAAGTATCTAGCCATGGGCACTGCTAGGTCTACTAAACTTCTAGCCAGCTAACTAATAAGTGTATGAATAAATACATTCTTGAGTGAATCCCAAAAACAAACGAGCACCGGTTCATCAGACGATTAAGCTCTGTAGTGAACTGGTCTGACCTTGTTCGTGAGTGATTTGGTGAAGAAAGTTCAAGTCTATTGGCTGTCAAACCCAATAGGTGGAGCCAATTGTCATACTATAAAGCGGCGTTTTAAACATCGTTGTAAGCACGCCAAACGGCGTCAAAAACGGCGCTTTTTACGGCGTTTCAACTGACATATAAACTGCGTCAAATACGGCGTTTCTGTTGGTTTTTGCAGCGTATTTTACAGTATAGTGAAAAATAAGCGTCCAAATAAAACGCGGTTGGGTTGAGGCGAATTTTGACCACTTTGGCTTTCCATACGCGCGGTGTGCCCCGTACCGTACTCGCCACGCTGTTTCTGGTGTAAAAACGGGCTGCGGTTGGACGCTAAAAGTTGACCCAACGTGGGCTTTTTTTTTTTTTTTTGCGCTAGCCATGAACACTATCGCTGCAGAGTAAACGAATGATCGTGCTGCTTGACTACATTGATTAACGTCGGAGCGCATTGTTCCCCGACCACATGTGAGCAGAGCAAGTGCTCACCGGAGTCCCCATAGGTCGGTGCATCGTCTACCTACACGACTGGCTGGCCCACTCACACAACTTTAACAAAGCTGTAGCAGGTATTCCGGACTCTCGAATCAAAACATGCAGCCTTCTACATTGGCACGAGTGTCCTGGGCCGCGTCGTAAGTGGGCAAATCCGACTCGATTTATCTGCCCCGTCTCATGGCGACGGGGGCTGCCTCTCAGTGGTACGAAGAGGCAGTTTCCTGCTCTACGTGTCTGCTGGCGAGGACGGTGTGATCGCCGTTTGCGTTCCTAATCCCAGGCGCTCTCACGTCTATACCCTCCTCGCTCCGTTCTTTAGCTCCGTGGCTGACGTCGGGTTCATAAGAGCGTACTCTCAAGAGTCATGTCGTTCTCAAGTCGCCTTAAAATGCCGAGGTTGTCAGTCACGTGGATATTTGAAGTTATCCGAACATTTGTCGTTGTCTTTCGTTCATGCTTAACACCACGCAGATGCGTGGTGTCCCGGAGATCAGGGGGGCGGTTGGCTGAAAAAAACGGAAAAAGGTCTAAACGTCTAAAAGGTCCTTTCCTTGTGATACCGTAACACGCTAGCTAGCTAATCAGCACTCTTGATTGAACACAACTACGAGCCGCCAAAAAAGACAGAAAATTATAGAAGATAAACCAAGATGGTTCAATTATGACTGCACTCAGATAAGTAAAGATTGTATAAGGCGGGTAAATATTGTACTTTGCTGTTAAAAAAAAAAAAAAGTCTTTGATTAAAGCCCCGACAACTTTGCTTGAGGCACCAGAAATGCCAATTCCAGCGTGTGTGTGTGTCAGATATTTTATTGGCCACTGACCTGTTCAACTCACTGACACTGCACAACCACCTCACTGCTCAGCGCTCCTCAGTAATACGTTGTGGCTGTAACTGTGATCTAGAAAATTTAGGGCATCGTTTACAAACAATACATAGCCAATATCTAATCAGGTTTCTGTGGGGCCTCTTTTTAGTATGTAGATAAATGTTCTTTGCAATGTTTTGTTTTTTGTTTGTTTGTTTTTTTAAACTATTCATTAAAGGCGTTTTTTTATGAAACATCGTAACAAACACATCAGCGACATGTGGACTGAAATAACCGCTAGATGGAAGCATATTATCAGTAAACGTGATTAGTTAAATTACACTGACAGCATGAAATCGTTTGCTGATATGGCAAAAAGTACAATCAGTGTTTTACAGTGATTCCAAGAGACAAGCCACATCTCACGGAACTGAAAGCTACTCAAATAAAATTAATGCGTTGTTAAATGTTACAATTAAGATAAATTCAGATTAAGATAAATACAATTAAGATAAATTCAGTAATGTTAAATTAACATCAATTACACAGAGATTTCTTACACTTCCAAGTCGTTAAGTGTATGGGGAAAAATGCAACGTTGTAAATATCATCTTTACACTATCAGCATTCATAATAATTGCTTCTCTGACCTTGGTTACTTAGTTCAGAAATCAGGCAGGAACTCTTCGTTCCATAAAATGCTGAATCACTCCACTAAGGTAATGACCACAGATCAGCAAATGTCATATGATTTCCAAAATTATTTGCATGAAAGCTATGAACACCTGGAACATTACATGCGCAGTAGAGTTAAGGTGCGTGCCTTTTCAAGGCTGTAGCGGTGGCAGGGACGCACGGTCTGAACTCGAGGCTTGCTTACACATTCCACCCGCGCTGAGTGGTTGGCTGGGTGCGTGTGTGAGTGTCCCAGTGACACCGGGCTGTGTGTGGCAACTCGGAATGTTACCAAACCTAACGCTCTCAGCCTGGTGGCGATCGCAGCACTGTTTGAGTCAGTCCCTATATTCAGCTATACGCCACTAATCACCATGTCAGCCATGGTGCGAGCAGGGAAGATACCAAACAGCACACTACTGAATAAAAGCATGAAAGTCTAAACATTTTTGTTTGGGGGTTGTTGGGGGGTTTTTTTGGCTCTGAATACCAGCACATTGGTCTTGGAATAAAACAACATGCAGAAAATGAAAAGTGAGTGACACCGTACAGGACACAGCCCTGTCCTGCAGTCCTGGTCATTTCAGGCGGATCAAAAGTAATTGGACCAATCAAAACCTTCTATAACAGCTAGGGCCTGCTTTGTGTTTAGCTGTGAATGCGGAACTCAAAAAAAAAAAAAAAAACAAGTCATGTCCATGAACTTCACGGACAAGTCTGAGTCCAGGTCTCCATCAAAATCCTGTGCCGATTCACTGTAAAACACCCGCTGCCAAATTCTTACCATTACGATCCATTGGCACTGTGGAACCTGTTATTTACTTTACACTTCATTGTCACATGGTACAACTCCTTGCGTAAGCAAGCCTCAAATAACTGTACATCCGACAGGATCAGAAAGGCAGACACAGCCAACAGCCGATGCCCACAGACACGGCGTCTTGCCCTCACAATCTGCATTTGTGTCCGTTGAACCCAGCCATGGTGTTTATCTCTGAGCAAGTTGGCTAATTCTGCTTTGAGTTTGGTTAGTTGCAAACAGGTTAGTATTATATTGCGGAACTTGCTAGTCATTTACAAAGCCGAACCCGCATTAGCCTGACGCAATAACGACCGTCAAAGTTATTTAAAGGCGATTTCGCTGGAGGAGAAAAATGCGTTAGCGCGGTGTCTCTCAATACAATGCTCTTAATTCTGGAGGAATGGGTATTCTCGAAGACTTGGCAGGGAAACACTGTGTTTACGAGCCCTGTTCCGAGCAGCCAGCGTCGAAGGCGACCCGGGTCTTAACGGACCCTGTTGCTGGAAGCCAGGGCCAGCTGCAGCTCCTGGCGGAAGGCCCCCACGCGCTCTCTCTGCAGGGGCCAGTGGACGAGGCAGCGGCGCTTGAGCATGGCGCGGCGCAGCAGGAGGGCCTGGCTCAGCCGGTGGTCAGGCACGTCCTGCAGGAAGACGAGAACCAGCGCGTCACGGCTCTCGTCCATCAGCTGGTGGAGCGCGTGCTGGGCCTTGAACCTAGAGCGAGAGAGGGAACGGGAGAGCGAGGGGGGGGGGAGAGAGAACGAAAGAGGGGAAGAGAAAGAACGGAAGAGAGGAAGAGGGAGAGAGAGAGAGAAAGAACAGGAGAGAGAACAGAAGAGAGGAAGAGGGAGAGAGAGAGAAAATGGGAAGGAGGGAAGTAGAAAGATAACAGGAGAGAGGGAGACAAAGAGAGAGAAAATGGGAGGTAGAGAAGCTTTATTATTACAACCAATTGAGAAGAATGTTTAAAAAAATTTTTTAAAAACACTTGTACATAATCTAAAATCAACACTCCTATACTTCACGAACCAGGCAGCTGAGACATTTCAGCTGCAGTGTGCTCGTTTGCTAAAAGGTGTCTGCTTTCATGAATTTACAAAGGATCATTTAAAAGGAACTAGACTGAGGAGAAGTGACTGCTGGTTTGCGGTCATCAGCTCTCAGTCCCGTTCACCCTTCCCTGCCTGACTGGGAGATTACGTGCCTAGGTGTTCTTACCGCCTGCACCAGGGATCCTTCAAAAGCGCTTCCGTGACGACGAAAAGGATTTTCCGGGATCTCCGCATGTTGTCCACGATGTTCGCCAACGCCGAACAGCCTGCCACCGCGTCTCGGTCCTCCAGGAAAAAGCAGAACTGTTCATCCTCCAGCGGGAGCAGGCTTCGCTCCACCCACCGCTTGTCCTCCTCGGCGTGGACCACGTAGGCATCGTACTCGTACCTGTCCCTGGCCAGGTCGTTGTAGCCACCGTCCCTCATGCCTACGACGCGGTTGGTCACGATGTTCCAGTAAAAGCGAACTCTCCATCCCTGGAAGTGCATGAGGAACGCCAGGAACATCAGGCCAAGAACCAGGGACTGGCTGAGTGCAAACAGTGCCTGGAAAGCCCTCAGGTCCTTGCAGGAGTCTGGTTGGAAGTCCAGCATGGAGCGGTTGAAGTACGCCGGCGGGGTGTTGCAAACGTAGCCTGTGGCACGCCCAGGCACGCTGGCATTGGTGGCATTGAGCCACTCGGCGAACCACAGGACGCTGTCGCAGGTGCAGTCAAAGGGGTTGTGCTCCATGCGGAGCTCGGCCAGGCCGGCCAGTGGCACTCCGAACGTCTCCCGCCGCACCGACGTCAGCATGTTCTTCTGCAGCCACAGGTAGCGCAAAGAGACCAGGTCGTCGAATATGGAATCGCGCAGGAAGTTCAGCAGGTTCCCGCCTAGGCTGAGCACCCTCAGCCGCCAGAGTCCCCGGAAGGCCACGAGAGGGACCTCGTCCAGGCCGTTGTAGTCCAGCTCCAGGACAGAGAGATTCCGGGCGTCCCGGAGGAACAACACCGGACCGCCGGGATTGGCGTTCTTCCACACCCTAGCCAGGTTGTTGTGCTGCATCTTCAATACGCTGAGCTGGTGCAGCCCATCCAGCAGGCCGCTGTTGATGTTCGCGATGTTGTTGTTGCTGAGATCCAGCACGGACAGGTTTACCAGTGGCTGGAACGGGGACGGCTCCAGGTCCAGGGTGCCGGTCAGGGCGCGAGCCAGCATCAGGGTCCTCAATGTGGGGACGTGGACGAAGGACGTGGGCGTAAGGCTTATGTTCTGTTGGTTGAAGGACAGGTGGAGTTCAGTGGCGCTGCCGAGGCCCCGGAACTCCTCCCCCGTCAGCCGCTGGGAGATGAAGTTGTGGCTGAGGACCAGCGTGGTGAGGTTCCCGAGGCTGTAGAATGCGCCGGGGCCCAGCTTCCTTATGGCCATGCCCGTGAGGTTGAGCCTCTGGAGGAGCGGTGATCCTGCTAGGGCAGCAAAGGTGGCATTGCTGACCGTCCTCAAGCCTGTGCTGCTCCACCCGAGGTCCAGCCGTCTCAGGTTCGGAAGTCCGGCGAAGACGTTTTCCGTGATGTTCCTAAACACAGTCTGCTCCAGGCACAGGTATTCCAGCTTTACCAGAGGCTGGAAAGAAAAGTCGTCTATTACAGAATAGGCGGACATGTGGCTTTTGGTCAGCGCCTTTCGCAAGTTGAGTTGCTTCAGGCTCCGCAGGCCCAAGAAGGTGCCGTTGGTGAGGTGTTTGAGGTTGTTGTGTTCGAGAGAGAGGTTCTCTAGCAATGGGAACCACTGAAACGTGCCCTTTGGGATGTCGGACAGCTGGTTGTTGGAAAGGTCCAGCACGGTGAGATTAGTCTTGCCTAGGCCTTGGAAGGTGGTGTTCGAGAGCGTCAGGGTCTGGGTGTTTCGGAGCGAGAGGTTTCTCACGGCCGTCTCCGAGAGCTCCCAGCACAGAGAGGAGAGGACCTGAGGGTTGAGGTTGCTCCCATCCAACATCAGATCTCGGAGCCCAGCCACAGGTTTGAAGCAGTCATTCTCCACCTGAGATCACAGTAGAAACAAAAGTGAGATTATTAAGATAAAAACCAATAGGAAATTATGTAAAAAATAATAATAAATTAAGCAGTATAGCACATATATACTCAGAAACAGACTACAAGTATATAATCCAAATGTTAACCAATATAGTATACAGAAACAGGTTTAAAACAGATTAAATACCTTCTGGGAAGAATAAGTGTTCTTCCAAAACAAAAAAGGACTAAGACAGGTGCCACACAGAGTACTAGGATATGGAGAACCTGTAGAATGCCCAGGAGGCTCAGCCCACATGATCGGCCCATCAGGATACAACCAGTAGCTCATCCTCTCGGGAATACTAATTGATATCGTCTGTTCACCATCCCGATAAAGACACTCTAGTTCTGTTCTTGTAAACTTGGAAAATAATGTCACCGTGTTTGAACCGGTCCCTGCATGTTAGGTTCGTTTGTTTTGCTGTTTTTGTTTTTCTGGTCTGGTTACTGTTTGGATTGCTCTCTGGATCCGTTTGCCCGGGATTCTTTGGCATTTTGGATCTTGGATTTTGGACCAGGCTCTGGCACCCCTCTCGCTCACGGTTCCATGTTCTCTGGTTCTGACCCTGTTCTGTGTACTGTGGATCTCTGTTTTCTTACATTAAAACATTTGATATCATTCCATGTTTGCGGTCCTTTACAGCAGGACTAAGGCAGGACTGAGGCAGGACTCCTGAGAAGGCAAATAAGGAGACTAACACACAAAACACCCTGCTGTTTTAAAGCTGATCCTGGACTAAACATCTAGTTTGAACGCAGATTCAAAGCTCTCTGTAGTTAATCTCAGGTTGGGTTCCTCGAGCAGCGATCATCATTTTGGGATTGACAGGAGAAATACTGGGTGTATTAACCTTAAGATTAATGTCTTTTCATCAACTTTTGCACCTTTTCAATGCACTGATCAGTCCAAACTCTGCCATGTAACCACTAGTGCTCAAGTAAGCATAAATATAATGTTTATCATTCATGAGTCACCATCCACATCCATGTTACTGTCAGATTAAATCATTACATTTTATGGTCTGGGTCAAAGTCTGTGTAAGTGATATCAAGTTCCCACAGTCTCAATATTTAAGGCTAGGCTGAAAACCCTTCTGAATCTGTACAATCAGGCATTTTATTAATTAATTTTATTCCCATCTTAGGTTAAGGTGTAGATTGGAGTCTATTTTTGCACATTACAGTTCCCTAATTTACACACCCTTGTACCTGGACATGGCTAATAATCTGTTCTCTCTTTCTGCCGAGGTACACCTACCCCTGATGTCATGATGTTACTGAGCCTCAACCCGTCTCAGCTGCCATGGCAACTCCCACCACCCCCTGATGTCCCCTGTTGTAGCCCACACCACCTCCACCCCAGCCAACTACTCTCCTTTGCCCTCCACAGACGTTCTCATGGGAGATGGGTTTCGGATACACGCACACCAAAAAAAAAAAAAAAAAACAGATTAGGACTTCTAGAAAACCAGAATACACATTCATTGCTTATTTCTTTATTTTTTATCTCTCACTACTTATTCTTCTTTTAATTCTTTATTTTGGTACTATTGTACTGTCTGTTTTCAGCCAGAGGAGGATGGGGCCCCGCTTTGAGTCTTGATTCCTTAATTCAAGGTTTCTTCCTCATGCTCTAAGGAGTTTTTCTTTGCCACTGTCGCCCTTGTCTTGTCACTGGGGGCTTTGACTCGGACATGTACAAAGCTGCTCTGTGACAACGGCTATAAATAAATTTGACTTGACTTGACCCATCATCGGTATAGTGAATGCTGCTGATACCAGATAGGTCTTTTGGAATGATTAAACACAGGCACACAGAAAAAACAAACACATGCAAATGAAGCAGTAACAACACAGTCTGTGACCAACCGCTTTGCTTTGCAAGCAGTGGTTTGACCCCAGCTGATCTGCCATTTCATTTGCCCAGATGACAGACGAAGTGGGTCACTTCCTTTCATTAAATAAACAGTGGTCTCGGTCTTTCATCACTCCCTCCCCCCTCCCTCTCTCCCGCTCTCTCCCCCCATTAAACACATGCTAGGGCTCTGTTCCTCTTAGCCGTGCGCAGACACTGGGGCTCCGTGAGTGTGACCCAGCGGTCGCGTGATGCAGCTGCACTTCCTCTCACCTCCTTCAGTGGCAGGGCGGAAAGACCCAGGACCAGCACAGAGGACTCATTGAGGAACGAAAAGTCATCCGCCCTCAGGGCCGCGATGTCATTGCCGGCGAGGACGAGGGTTGCCAGGCGAGGCAGCTGGGGCCGCGATCCTAGGCGGGCGGAGGTCAGTTTGTTGCGGGACACGTCCAGCCATACCAAGTTCTGCTCGAACAAGCACAGAAAGAGAGCATGGCAAAAATGTGTATGATAATCTCTTTCAAACACCCTTCATTATACATTTTCAGACCATGCAAACCAGGGATCTTTAATGGCGAACATACACCCCAAATAAATGCACATAACCAGCTACTATGAATGTGAATACTGTATAATTCGTGTTTAGCATTGCTTAGATACATTACACTGGTCCAGATGGCAGACATAGCAGGTCATTTCCTGTCGTGTAGCACCCATTCTATTTTGTGAGGAGTGGGTTGACCCCAGCTGATCTATCTATAAAGCATTTGAACAGGACTAATAATAAGCTGGTAGATCAGCACGGTTGTTTTTTGGGGGGGAGGGAATTCTGGAAAAGGGAAGTGAATGTAGAACCTGTTAAAGTTTTGCACCTCACATCATCTGTCTGCCCTGCAAGAATAAAACCAATAAACAAGCATTTTGCAACAACAAAAATCCTCAAGTTTCCTTTATTTATTTACTGCTTTATTTTGAGTTACAGTTGGCTTTAACTGGCCTTTTTTGGTTCCAGACCTTTGTTCTTAAAGCACACATTTAAGTAATGAGAAATACAGTCTGATGACTAAACTACAAACATGAGAGGTGATTGCCTTGACATATCTGGTTTTACTTATTTTGACACACCCTGTGACTCAACGCCTGAACAAGTTCTAAAATGCATAGCCTGTTTTTTTGTGTGTGTGTGTGTGTGTGTGTGTGTGTGTGTGTGTGTGTGTGTGTAAGTTAGGGGCAAGAACATCAACTTACGTTCAGGACCGAGAAGGGCTCCCCGCGCAGTTTGAGCCTGTTGTCGGAAAGGTCTAGGCGGGTCAGGTGCGAGCAGGATTTCAGGTCGTTATCGCTCAGCAAGTGCACCTGATTACGCTGGACGTCGAGACGCCGTATGAGGGGCACGGACTCGCACAAGCCCTGTCCCAGCGTGGTTAGGGAGTTATAGCTGGCGTCCAGCTCGCTCAGGCTTGAGTAGAGCGCCAGCGTCGACGCCTGCAGCGCGTGTAGTCTGTTATGGGACACGTCCAGAGAGGTTATGTCCGCAGGCAGGTCCCGGGGGACAGCGTCCAGGTTCATGCGGCTGCAGTCCGCTTTGCCAGACGCCACCCGGCACGTAGTCTTCTGCAGCCGCGCGTCGCCCATGCACGAGCCAAGGATCCTCACGCAAACCAGCAACAGGAGAACGGCTTTCTGACGGGCCATCTGCCACTTTCCTATTGTATATTATGGCAGCTATTATTTTATATATATATATAAAATTAAACACAACAGTGCCAAATACGACTTGCAAACATATCTTCTAAAACACTTCGGACATACGCAATGCTATAACATTACAAGGTCGCAAAGATGAAAACGAAAACACTAGCTATAAAATATTCAAAAAATATGCTATCTAGCTAAATGTTTACATTTCCGGAGTCCCAGGTGCGTTTACGTCGAAAAACGTGACAGAACTGTGGATCTTGCGTTGTGTAAATATTTCAAGGGGTGCGCCCCAAGCGTCTGCGCGGCTGGCGAGACCGTCCTCAAGCCTCGTCTGCAAGATCACGCGCGAGCTCCAGATTCGCCGGTAACGTTTGATGCTGTGGAGTTAGACGGAGCTTTGCTTGCCCTGTTGTTGCATCACCATATGTTTTATTTGTATAAAACTTGCGTGCAACTTCCCATGAAACACAGAAGCTGGTTTCGAGTTCCTGTATATCTACTGTAATGGTGAATGCTGTGTTAAATATTTTTGCTATGCGTCGTTTCCTACAAATAATTTAAAAAAAAAAAAAAAAAAGGTTTCGAGTTTCTTTTCCGCTTGAACGCTTCCTCGTTTCACTGTCTTCAAGAGCACGTTACACTTAACACTTTCACAAAGTATAATTAGACGTTAAAATGAGTGAAGTGCAGGGTCTTTTTTTTAATATGGAAGCAACATAAACGTTGGTGTAATATAAATAATGTCTGTGTTTCAGTAATGGACTAACATTTCAGAGCTGCGTCAGCAGGGGCCGCTACAGAATACCTGATGGAATGGAATTGCAGAGAGAGAGAGAGAGAGAGAGAGAGAGAGAGAGAGAGAGAGAGAGAGAGAAAAAAAAAACCGCATTCCGTGCTTAACAGTTCGGATATGAAATTGAGAGGGACCGAACTGTTATAGTCTATTCGATTCACTTCGCTCTATTTTATTCCTGTATGTATGTATTTCTTTCTTTGACTGTTTGTTTGTCGGCGATGGTGTTTTCTAGTGCATCTAGTCCGCACTGAACTGATATTTATGTTACTTCCTGCCGTGATGACTGCCCACAGAAGAGTCCAAACAGTAGTACACTGTTCCCTTTAGGGGTGTTGTTGACCACATGATTCACTGTAGACGCATGCAAAACCTTTACAGTGCTGAAGTATTGAGGGGGGTGCGCTAGTATAAGCGTGACCCGAAACGGGAGGATGGCAGGTTTGAATCTAGGGGTTCCTCGAACGGGGGTCAAAGGGTAACCGAGTTCTAGCTGTATGCCAGAAGCTGTGATTCCGGTTAGGTAGCACTTGCTTTGTCTATGAATATTAAGCCGCAGAAGTTCTCGTGAAACACACACACACACACACACACACACTTCAAGGACTTGTGTGTAGTCACCTAGCAACCGCATCAGGAAGGGAAAGTGGAATGGCACCTGGAGTTTGATGAGTCATTTTCAAACAGCTTGCGGTAGCTTTCACTGTGTGTGTGCATGCACATGTATGTATATAGGTCATTAAATGGGTGTTGCTTTCAGTCTTTCCTGAATATTTTTACATCATTAGAGGATTATTTGAGACACATACATGAAGTTACATGTTAGACTCAAGTAAATGGGGTTTATGACCTGACCCGTGCGTGTGTGGCCTCAGGCCATGCTTCTGTCTCCATCATCTCTTTCTTCAGTCGTGAAGTGACTGGCACCCCCCGCTGGGACACACGCGCCTGTCTCCAATCCCAAACGCAATTAGAAGCACGCGTGCGGCTGATCCCCGACGGGCCGTGAGCCATTTATCACTCCCCAGCGCTCCCCCATGCTGCTGTACCAGACAGGGTGCCTGATAAAGCGTGTAGCGTGTGTGCAGTTTATGCTGGGGATGCTTTACTATGCGAATCTCTGGGCTGCGTTAGCATTTATATAAAGGGCAGAGAAAGAAAGTGCAGTACCAGTTGGGCTAATAGTGAATTCTGACTGCACTGTAGGCACAATGCAATGTGCGTGCGTGGAGAGAGCGAGTGCTCAGCTACTGTTTCCTCCTAAAGGTGTGTTGAAGTTTAAGACAAGCCATCAGCCAAATGACACTCAACTGTTGCCCACTGAAATCTTGTCGTCAAAGTGATGACTTTTTGTTAATGCGACTGGTAAACGTTGACGCTTGGCGATGACGAGAATGTGTGCGAGTTAGGTTATTGTTTAGTGTGTTTTACGGTTAATTAGACCACGTAATAGTTCCCGTTACGTAGCACAGTGCTGATGAGGAATTAGAGACCCAGATGGGTTTACATCCTTGGTTGGAATGTCAATTACAAGTCATTATCGCTTCTTTGATAGACCACACTGGGCTCCTTGGTTCCCAAAAGCAGCGTAGCTTTAAGATAGTCTTAAACAAGACTTCAGTGTGATATTACTCCACCATTTAATGATGCTTTTTGTTCTACAGTGCTTTTGAGAACAAGGCATAGGTTAGTCAGAGTTTGAACAGTTATAGTTTAGTTAACAGTTATAGTTTAGCTAGGTTCATTATATGTTATCCGATATTTTCTAGATAAGACTATGTTCTTTTTTGCAGCTTGCTCTGGTTCAGTCTCTGGGCCACGCCCACAACCTTAAGCATGTGACACGGTACTCGATTACCTCACTATTTGTTATGACCCTCTTCCTTGGTTCTCTTCTCTGGCCTTCGCTTTAGCTCAGCTGTTCCTGTCAAGCAGCGTTGGGGGTATGTGACCCTGCAGTGACCCCTAGCTGCCACCTGGTTACCTCAGCCAGGGATAACAATGTGGAAAAACGGGAACCAATCAAAACGTGTAGACTGGCAGGCCCAAGTGCTCGAAGGAAATGACATTTAAAGACCAGTAGTTCCCATGCAAGGTTCAGAGATATTACACTGAATGCAGACTGTTTGTAGGTCATAGGTCAGACAGGCATGTCCGAGCGGATGTCCTCGTGTGATGGTCCTGATCTTGAAAGCGGTAATGACAAAAAGAAAGACGGAAAGAAAAGAAATAGCTGATACTGTCACTTCTGATGGCGTTTTGCTTTCCGCAGTGTGTTGCGTTACTGACTGTTGGTGGGTGGGGAAATGAGCAGGGGTGGAGCGCATGGAAAGATGAGCCCCACCACAGGAGGATGGGGTCCAGACAGAAAACACACAATTGCACAATTGCACACACAAAATTGCATAGAATCACAGGCAAACAAGTAAATGTTTCTCATGTGGGTGGAACAAACAGGGGCTGGCTGCTGTGTGTGTGTGTGTGTGTGTGTGTGTGTGTGTGTGTGTGTGTGTGTGTGTGTGTGTGTGTGTGTGTGTTTGTGTGTGTGTGATTGACAGGCTTATTAGACACAACTGGTTTTGCTAGTTCCAGCTGTTCTGCAAATATTTTACTCATCTCAATTACGACAATTTCCAAAGTCACTTGTTAATGTTGAAATTGTGTAAGAATGCGTGAATGTATATCTCTGTGTGTGCGTGCGTGCATGTGTGTGTTTGTGTGAGAGAGAGAGAGAGAGTAAGAGATAAAAGATGTATTTTTTATAGCATAATTTTTTTCTTCTACTGCAGCAAATGACCCTCCTCTCCTACAGTGTCACATGGTGTTTTGAGGCCAACTTACTGTGTGTGGGTGTGTGTGTGGGTGTGTGTGGGGGGGGAGTGTTTATGTGAGCTAGACATACAGACAGACTATCACAGAAAGTGCCTTCAACACGGGGCCCCTCCTGCCAGTTCATGGTGGATGGAGTGGCCTGCAGCCCACTGAGCCTAATTAAACAAGCGCAGAGCATGTGATCAATCACCTGGTGACGACACAAGTGCAGGAATCCATGTGGTCTTGTGGTTGGAACTGAGCTAGATGTGGACTATAAAACTGAGATTGATGACAGATTGTAATTGGCGGGGGGGTCAGGTGCGGTGATGGGCATATCTGTGTGTGTGTGTGTGTGTGTGTGTGTGTGTGTGTGTGTGTGTGTGTGTGTGTGTGTGTCTGTGTGTGTGAGAGAGAGAGAGAGAGAGAGAGAAAGAGAGAGAGAGATCGAGAGAGAGAACAATGAATTTTTCTCACTGGAGGCCGTGGCGCAATAGTGTGCTGACTCAGCCTTGCCCCAAACAACACACACACACACACACACACACACACACACACACAGAGGGCTCCTCTGGGGTGATAGAGTATCAATATCTGAGAGCAGAATGAACAGAAGAAGCCGAGCTCAGCACAGTGTGTAAAAACACAGAGAAACCCACCTACACCAAACACAGAGAAAGCAAAGACAGACAAACCCACCTGCACCAAACACAGAGAAACCCACCTACACCAAACACAGAGAAAGCAAACACAGACAAACCCACCTGCACCAAACACAGAGAAACCCACCTACACCAAACAAAGAGAAAACCACATACACCAAACACAGAGAAACTCACCTGCACCAAACACAGAGAAAGCAAACACAGAAAAACCCACCTGCCCCAAACACAGTGAAACCCACCTGACAGTATCCATTTTTCCCTGTTATACTTTTGCTGTAATGACTTCTAGTCCTGTTAAATGAAACAATATGATAGGCACAGTGCACATCTGATACAGCCAGCAAGGCCTGCTGTTTGAACTTGTGTAACACACAAACACACATTTTCTGGGTGGTTTTTATCTTTTCTGGCACACAAATGCACACCCAAAAAAGCTGGGCAAATATCAGGTTTTCTGAAACACAAACACACATCATTTTGGATTTTGGCTTTCTGGCTATTCCTGTGTGGATAAATAAGGAACTACTCAATTCAGCTCAACAAAGAGGGAGTGTTATCTCTCTCTCTCTCTCTCTCTCTCTCTCTCTCTCTCTCTCAGTCTTTCACACACACACACACACGTAGGACAGCTCCACAGGAAGCACAGTACAGAATCAAGTGCAAAGTCTGTCTTTCTGTTTTTCTGTCTTTTGCCTTCTATGGCAGCAGCTGTGTGCACTTCAGAAGGTAAGTGCAGGCAGCAGTAGCCATGTGTGTGTTTGTGTGCGCACACGTGTGTTCGTGTGTGCTGGGGGGAGGTGCGGCTGGAATGCAGCAGAGCGATTCTGGAATGCCTTCCCACGCATTCCGAGAGAACGGGCGGCACTGCTCTCTTTATCGGGAAGCTGATTATGTAACCGCCGCCCCTCCCGCCTGGCCCTTCCGGCGAGGTCATAGGTCATGTCCCGTTTAAAAGAAGGGAGGCTGACAGTTAGTGGGATGACAGCGGAGAGGAGAAGATGTGCGACGAGAATGACGAGACATTTTCCCACTCGTGCTTCCACTGTGGTTGTCAAAAGCTTGTCGGATTGAGAGCGTGAAAGCAACACGCGTGACCCTGAATGGTAATGGCATATGGACCGACTCGGTTAGTTACGGGTGGACCCTTGACTCGATGACATGGCTGTGGTGGGTATCATCAGCAGGGAGGATGAGTCAGCGTACAGAGAGGTAGGGCAGCATTTCACGGACTAGCGCAAGGTTGACGACCCGTCTCTGAATGCGGAGAAAACAAAAGAGATGTTGGTGTCCATCCAGCAGAGAACCTCACCTGTCAGTCTACGTCCTGAGGAGGCTGAAGAAAGCTCCCTACCAACAGCCTCACCATCTTCTACAGAGAGACAGTACAGAGCTTCCTGAATAGCTGCAGCACTGCCTGGTTTGGGAATTGGCCGTCTCAGACCGCGAGACCCTGCGGAGAATAGTGAGGACATAGAATAATGAGGACAGAGAATAGTGAGCACAGATGAGATCATCGGGGTCTCTCCCCCCTCCATCATGGACATTTACAGCACACACGGCTCCCAAAAAATCTCCTACTGTCTGGGACTTATACTGTCTGGGACTCCTGTCTGGGACTCCTACTGTCTGGGAAGAGGTACTGAAGTATTCAGGCCCTTACAGCCAGACTGTGCAACCCCCATGTCATCAGACTCCTCAACTCCCAGAGCCCGACAGCAAATATTAGCTAATACTGTATTCTATTTAACAATACTGTGTTCTTAAATTAGTCTACTGGCTGCAATAAGTGTATCAGTTAAAATATCACAGTATGATACATCCTTTGCACATCCATGTGGTGACGTGGACCGGATGGTGATGTCCTTAATGTTATCTATATTTTTACATTTATTGTCTACATTTACGTTCCTTTTTTGTGTTGCTGGACGAATATTATTTCAGTGTATACATGTTTATAGTGGAAATGAAAACAAAAAACCTCTTGACTTGACTTTCTTTGGCTTGGGGTGGAAAACAGGCTGAACACAGGCAGGTAATTCTAACATTAAAACAGTATAACAATATTGTGATACAAGGAGCTAAGACTCGCGAGGCTGTTGACAGTGGTGTGTTCTGTGTGCTTTCATTTAGGTATGCGTTGAAGATTTCTTTCTTACACAAAACACAAAAGGCAAACATTACACACAGCAAAATACACAAACATTACATAAAAACACAATATGCAAACATTACACAGGACAATACACAAACATTACACACAGCACAATACACAAACATTACACACAGGACAATATACAAACATTACACAATACACAACCATTATACAACACACTATACACAAACATTGCGCAAACCAATACGTAACATTACACAACACTCAATACAGAAGTGTTACAAAACAGCACGATACAAAAACATTACACCACACGATACACAAACATTACACAAAGCAAAATATACAAATATTACACAAAGCACAATACGCAAACATTACACAAAACACAATACGCAAACATTACACACAGGACAATACACAAACATTACACAAAGCACAATATACAAACATTACACAATACACAACCATTATACAACACACTATACACAAACATTGCGCAAACCAATACGTAACATTACACAACACTCAATACAGAAGTGTTACAAAACAAAGCACGATACAAAAACATTACACAATGCACAATACACAAACATTACACAAAACATAAAACATTACACAAAACACAAAGCTGTAAATAAATGGAGCAAAAACACCACACAAAATGGTTTAAATGAGAAAATGAATAAATTAATTCATTCCACAGTCCATCAGTGGATAAAGCATGTCTTAACTGTGTGTGTGTGTGTGTGTGTGTGTGTGTGTGTGTGTGTTAGCAGTAAATTGTAGGAATGAGGCAGATTGGTGAGTGCTGTGAACCTGTCCAAGGTACATGTAATACTGAGTGAGGCACAGAGGTGTGTGTGTGTGTGCGTGTGTGTGCACCTGCAAATGTCTGCATGTGTGAAGCTTTACACCAAGGCAAGATGTGAAAAGGGCAGGTGAGAAGCTTTCTATTCTCTCTCTCTCTCTCTCTCTCCCTTTCTCTCTCTCCCTCCCTCCCTGACTCTCTCTCTCAGTCTGTCACTCTCATTCTATGTCACATTGTTCTCTTCGGCAGACCCTGTTAGCTTATCTCACTGTAGAGCCTAACTAGGTGTGCTGTGAAAGCTAAACTACAGTCTAAACTAGCTCTGTGTGTATGTGTGTGTGTGTGTGTGTGTGTGTGTGTGTATGTGTGTGTAACAAGCAGATATATACATCCCAGGGTCAGTTCTTGGTAATAGAAAATGCGTACAAATTATGGGACCACAATAATTTAAGCGACACATCCTAATGGAGTAGAATATTAACAGCATTGACTCTCCCTGTGTTGGTATCAACTGTGGGTTCTAAAGCTCCTGACACACCATTCCAGTGGAGACAAAACCTCTGTGTTGTGCTGATTCGACAACACCTAGACGTTGTACACTAGACTAGCAACTTGGTTTGTATTACTGGATTACAGAACTGTCGGTTTAGTTTGTCTGCGTTGTCCTGCCTGTACTACTGTTACTACTGATAAATAGAGACTGGGAGTAGTGTTGCATTTTATATTTCTGACACGTTGATTTTTCTGATTAAGGAAATCCCTATATGTAGAGAATATATCTAAAAATATTTTCAGAATATGTTTCATTTTTTAAATAGCTGTAAATATCATACAGTGATACCTTTATGTACATTTAATCTAGATGTGCATATATTTCAATTTATTGGTATACAGCATGTCATAGTGGTTTTCACTAACTATATAACATATGCCAATGTATTAAAATATATGTGAAATTTATGCATGTGTATATTAAACACATGTAAAGGTGGTATTAATATTTAAATTCATTTCCTTCCGTAAGGTCCATGTGTTTCATGCGGATTCAGGAAGCCGGGGCTTTCTGTTCTAAGATTACACACTATTCTGACACTCCATCAGTCCATGTGCCTCTGTGTGTGTGTGTGTGTGTGTGTGCGTACAAATGCATGCACAGGTGAAGATGAGTAAGTGTTGTTAAATGTTTTATAAACCCATATAATGCAACTGTGTGTGTGTGTGTGAGAGAGAGAGAGAGAGAGAGAGAGAGAGAGAGATTGTGTATATAAACTGCACTACAGTAAACATGATTCACAGTAGATTTGTCCTCGGGCAAAGGAAAAAGGGTTTCACTTCATGAAGTCTGTGTACATGTGTATGTTCATGCAGGTGAGTTTGTGTGCATGTGTGTGTGAGTGAAAGAGAGGTGGGGTGGAGAATAGGAGGGAGTGAGACAGGCAGCAGATCAGTGGAGAGTTCAGTTGCGCAGGAGTGTGCAGCCAATAATGCTTCGAA
>NC_137501.1:14455000-14457500 GCF_041902795.1 Electrophorus electricus | reverse complement strand
TTGGTTAATAATTGTCAAAATGTTATTTATTGGGACATTTATTCGGATTCTCGTTTTAAACAAGAAATAGCACAAGCGTGCCTGTGGTTTCGAACCAGTCAAGTTTACGCGTCAAACGCGAACTGTCAGATTCGCACGCGGTTTGGTCTCTGTGGTTAACGAGCAGACCGCGCGTCCAAAGAACCCGCGTTGCTATGGCTACTGTAAACCTCGAGACCACTCGTCGCAACAACACAGGTCCAGTCTGTTTTGTGCACGAATGCACATAGGTTGCCGGCGCAGGTTAAAATAGCTGCTTTACCAGAGGAGCAAGCGAACGGCCGCCGGTCATTGGCCGCTCTCTTCATAAAGCATGTAACGCTTGCACAGGAGTGACGCGGTCGCTCGCGCCCCCTGCGCCAGCATCTCATTGCATCGAGGGCATGCAAAACAAATGTGATCTCCCCGTCTCCTCCTCAGCGCGGCGCTGCCAAGTGGAGACCTTCCGTCATGTGCGCAGGGACGCTTTTACTGCAACGGCATCTCAGTAGCCTTCCAGCTCCGCGCGAGAGCCACTGACCCGAGAGAAAGGGGTGTTGCCGTGAGCTGGCATCGTCCACGCGCGTTCCCGGCTTTATTTGGAATCGACTCAGCCGCGGTTAAGGCAGCGGAGCAGGTGTGCCGCCGCAGTCGGCATTCCAGCGTCCTAGACGAGCGCGTCTCCTCTCCCGTCCCTCGACTTTGATGGACTTATTTGCGGGCGCGGGTCGTGTCGTTGCGGTCGGATTGCTGTGAATGACTCGGTGCGACATCGTAGCCCTCTGCAGGTAAGCAGCGCTTGACCCAGTCGAGGTATTTGTGAGCATTACCGCATCAGCTACCGAATAGGCTTCCGACGGCAGGGAGCTTTGAGCTGGATTTGGCGCTATGCACCGAAGAGCGGCGCTGATCATCACTGCACCGATCAGCTCAAAAGCGAATTGTAGCCCACAGAGCACCCTTATTGTAAGAACTCTCCGGTAATCGAAGCTGCTCTCGCTGATCCGTTTCAACTCAAGACACAATGTATCATTTCCAAAAGGAACAAGGATCTTATTTGTGGCATCACCCTTTTCACATTCACATAATGGCATGGAATTAAACGTCTTGTACCAAGTCGCGATCCCGTTAGTCCTGATTCGATGCCGTTGTTCTGTCACTTTGTGCGAGTTTTGTCCGAACATCGGATTTTTACTGAATGTTTAGCGGGAATTCCGATGGAAGGATTGTGTCCGTTCAGTCTGTGCAGCGGCTGAGACTGATTACAGTAACTCAGTCTAGCGTGACGTTCGCGTACATGCCGCGACCAAGTCACGGGCGACTTCGCCAAGGTTTGGTCAAGTTGATTAACATAACAATTAAGAGCTTTGTCGTTGCCAACTCATTAACAAGACTTGGCGGTCGACTGTAGTTTACGCGTGTTAAAACTAGAAATACCAAAATGCGATATCTATAACTAAATTAAAATGATTGATTAACTCTTAGGAATAAAAAGACTGGTCGTCAATATAACCGTAATAATGTTTACAGGCAGAACGCAACTGGGATTAGATTTGGTTAGATAATCCAGTAGATTATACATTGATAGGAATTTGAGATCAGGCCGATTGTCAGTTTTATTGTCAAGTATTAGGTCTTCTAGTTTGTTTTACTGTTGTTAAAGCGATGTGACGCTGTGTGTAAAATAATCCCAATCTGACAAATGCGGAGTGTGATTAGGACATTAGTATTGGATCATTACGACGTCGCTGTTACGGATTTCTTCTCACTGGTTCGCGCGAGACAAGTTTAACAGACAACTTTGTCTCTCTTCATTAGAGGTAGAATTCTTTCACACAAGGAATATTTGAGTTTGAGATTTCACTTCTTTTTAGATATTTGTGAAGCGATATGTTTATAATTAGTGTCGCTCAGCTATAGTTTATTCCTTCATTCATTAGTTCCCTTGGCTCGTTCTGCATAGCAACATCATTTGTATTAAAAGCTTCACAACAAACCTTTTAATCGGAATAATAATAATAATAGTCATAATAATTCATATTTTTGTTATTTTTGTTTTTATACTTATTCAATACTTTTCACTTTACTTTCAAAATCTCAAAGTACTTTTCATTAGGAGGATTAAACGTCATATTTCAGTGTTTCTTCCCTCACGCGGCTGTGCGCTGGACTAAGATACTTCTCTGAGTGTGTCTGAGTCATACTCGTTTATATGTGACCAGATGACCCCTCTTGAAGATGGCTGTAGGCTACTTTACCTCACTCCGAGGCATGCGAGGGGGAGTGGAGTAGGGTCCGAGTGCTGAGGGGAAGGGGGCGGGCTTGTGGTTTGGAACACGGCGTCATGGGACGCGCCTGAGCTCGGAGACCTGGGCGGGCTCTGCAGTACCGCGGCGGTACAGCAGGGGGCGCAGTGAGTTTCTCCTCATGTACAGCGGTAGAGCCGCACAACCTGCTCAGGTTCAACTGATGGGGAGAGCGC
>NC_137501.1:14390000-14447500 GCF_041902795.1 Electrophorus electricus | reverse complement strand
TCTAACCTACTCTACTGTACTAGGATATTCTATGAGTAAATGACAAAGCACATTTGTAAGTTGCTCTGGATAAGAGCGCCTGCTAAATGTTGAAAATGTAAACGTAAATGTAAATGTAATTGAAGTGCATCTATAACTCCATATAAATAAGACCTACTCACACTCTGGTCTGAGATCTGAGATCAACCAAATCCCTCCTCCAACACTATGACATGTAAATGCTTAACTTAGTGATTACCAACACAGGACGTTCTAAGAATAGATAGACTATCTGGCAGCTAGAGATTATCTGGTGTTCTTTCCTAGTTTTTAATAGGAACACACACACACAAACACACTGTTGACAGTGTAAGAGTATGCCTCTCACTGGCCCTGACAGGTCGTGGCCCCTCAACTTCAAATTGATTGATTGCAGTCCCTTTATCTCTTAGACATTTGTCTTTTAAAAAAAAACAAAAGGTTTTCCATATATGTTTAGTTCATTTATTGTCTGAGTGTGTGTGTGTGTTAGAGAGAGAGAGAGAGAGACAGAAAGACAGAAGTCTAATATAGTTAAAACAATCTTAAAGCAGCCTACATATCCTTTGTCTGTTTGTCGATAGAAATATGGATAATATTGCCTTATTGTATTGAAATATTGTGTTCCATTATTTGTACGCTTAACTGCCTATCAGTAAACAAGAGCTTTAGGCTTTGCAGTGAAGTGTGTTCCATCTGCCTCCCGCTAACTGTGGTGCGGCTTCAGTGATCGGAGTTATAATAATAGGGCTGAACTAAGATATATTTGGCTGTTTCTTGTCTGAAACATATTGCCTTCTGTTTCCTCCAACAAAACACTATGTGGGGATGAATATGTTGTTCTTTTCTCGATACTGGATTGCAACCCATACGCAGGCCATTGAGCTTCTTCTCTTTTATGATTCGGTAGGGGTCTGCGACCCGAGAATAGCTGTCGATCCGTTGCGAAGAGCTGCAATAAATTCTTTGATGCGCAGTGAGACATCCACCTTACTTGGGAAAGTACCGGGAATATTGCTTGTCATGTGTGCCTTATAGCATGACATACATGAATCTCTTGATGAGTGTGGGGAGTGTCTTGCTAACAAACGTGTTAAAATGTCAATTTCCTGCAGTTTTTGCACATGATTCGGCAAGCCACGAAAACCCCTTACTGCACCTTTAATCGCTCAGCCTCAACCGGCTCTGCCGGGACCTGACAGCTCTGGATCCGCTATCTGGACCCGATCCATGTGCTCAGAAAACCCGGAAGCAGATGAATAGCTCAAGGGACCTCGAGTTAAAGGATGATGCAGAAAAACTCAATTCAGAACGAATGCCAACTGATGAATTTTTTATCTTGTGACAAATCCATCCTGATCTTAACCATTACAAGAAACATGGGAAAACTGGTCTTGGATCATAGTAACACCTTTTACATAAGGTCTGTTTCCCAAGGGCTTCTCTAGGCCATATGTATGGTGGTCCTTTCTTGATAATTCCACTTGTCTTTTTGTTAATTCATTTCTTTATTATTTTGTCTTATTTTTACCTTGTCTTCATTGTCTGTCCTCACTTCGCACCAAAACTGAATCAATGACTATTACTGACATAGTTTATGGACCTTTTTATTTGCCAAGTGGTTTGCTCCACTGTAGGAAGTTCAGTGTGGTCTCTGGCAGATGGGTTAGCCCACTGTCTGATTTGGGGGGGGTTACAGAAGCCATTCTACCATGAGGCCATGGTGCTGTTATAAGCAGCAGTTACACAAAGATACATACACTCACACCAATGTAGACACAGGCAACACTAATTACAGCCTCACCATAAACCACAGCTACTTTAGGCACCTATTAAAGCACACACATACAAACCCCACACACAGCCTTGCATTCCATCCTCGGATGACGCTGATCTTGTCAGTGGTGCGATGCCATCTATCCACTTCGGTGCGGATCCGGAGCTGTCTTCTCCCATCAGATGCGTCGTCCATTCCTGCCACGCGCAGTCCCACCTGCGTTTCACGGCGCAGCGCTTTAAACCCGTCAGAGACGCTGCTTCCGTTTTAAACACATTCCAAGGCAAATTCCTCAGGGCGCATTCACAAGACCTTTGCGGTGGTCCTCATGGGAGTGAGCTTTTATTTGTAACTTCAGGACACACACACGCGCGCGCTTGTCAAACCGGTCTGTTGCCCTTTAAATTTAAACTCGACTTCTCGTATACTCTTAAAAATACACCCTAGTTAAATGTTTACTATGCCCTTATGTGTAACCCCCCCCCCAAACAAACCTCTCTGCCCAACCTTGGCTGTTTGGATTCCAAACCACAGGCACACAAGGAGACTTGGACTCTCAGGGAGCAGCAAGTCACTGCAGTTTCGATTAGTTCGTGCAGTTTTGATTAGTTCCCCTCCCAGACAGCAACACGTCCTGTAGCAACCAGAATATGTAAAACACAGGTTATATGAATAGCTCATATGAATAGTTGATGTTTTTTATTTTTACTTTATTTATAAAATGTGTTAATATAATGTTTCTACATCACAGCCCTGGTAAACGATGGTCGCACAGCCCTAGTAAACGATGGTCGCACAGCCCTGGTAAACGATGGTCGCACAGCCCTAGTAAATGATGGTCGCACAGCCCTGGTAAACGATGGTCGCACAGCCCTGGTAAACAATGGTCGCACAGCCCTGGTAAACGATGGTCGCACAGCCCTGGTAAACCTTTTTACTGAGAAAACATTATGCTCTGAGAAGACGCATGTGTCCTGTATGAAGGCTTTATAAATGCTCACTAACTCTGGCAAATGGCAGTAAAATTCTTTCAGTGAGACGTCCTTTACGGATAAGCTGTATGAACCAGGTCCGAACACACCCATCACACACTTGTCAGCATCAACTCTGCTATCCAGTTTCTCTCTCACTCTCACTCATACACACACGTGAGCACATGCCTACATGACACCTTTGTGAGGTCAGACATTTAGTCTCCGTATCCATTTAAACACACACAACATACACACACACACACACACACACACACACACACACACACACACACACACACACACACACAAACACACACACACACACACACACACACACACACACACACACACACACACACACACGAGGACCAGCGAGAGAATGTCTCTGGCTCTCTCTCTCTCTCTCTCTCTCTCTCTCTCTCTCTCTCTCTCTCTATATATATATATATATATATATATATATATATATATATATATATATATATAAAATGTATAACAAAGCATTGATAGCAAAAAAGATTAAAAAAAGAAACAACATAGCTTGTCAAAGCCATTTTGCTGGTCCTGATATTCTTTGCTTTGTTCTACACAGTCAGGACATTTTTGTGCTGAACATGCACATAAACAAACATGCCGCATGTCAGCCCCCATCCTCTGCAGAGCAGCTCACCGGCTCTGGGCGGTGCTGACATCAACGGCCCGTCCGGTAGCCGGGCGTGCACGTGTGTTTGCGTGTTCCTCCTCCCCGGGCTGCTAGTCTGTGCCCTCCACACACTGTCCCATAAATGTAGCCCTTATTGCCATGGCGACCCATCCTGCCACTAAGAGTGAAAATCTGACAAGAGGGTTGTGTATGTATATCTGTGTGTATGTGTGTACATACGTGTGTGTATTTGTGAGCGTCCCTGTAAGTGTGTGAATTGTTGTAATACAACACAATATAAAACGCAACAGGACTTAAGGGGACACAACAGTTACATTTTAGTCTTTTTATTTTATAGTCCCCAGGGCGCCTTGTGTACTTGTACTTTGTTTTTGTTTTTTTCAGTTATCAAGTTATCAGCTCTCAAGCCAGTTATCGAGTCTCAATATGGAAACACTGAGCTGCACTGTACTGTGACTCTCCAAAGAGTTCTCAGGATCCTTTTTCAGTTTTTCACTTTTTTCTTCGTTTTTTTTCCCTTCACATTCCCGGCACTTCCGGTTATGATGTAACAATAGCATGTGGTGACCTCAAACAATAGATAACAATCAGGATCTGGAGCTCTTTGGGTGTAAGGGGGGGCAATCTGTTGCGATATGTCCAGCGCTCTCTGCCCGCCCTTAACAGGGCGAGTTGTTCCGTTATGTAACGGACTGACCGTCGGGCTGGTCTTCGTTTTGCCACAGCAGGCTCAGGTGTAAGAGATGCCTCCCTTCGCCAGGCTCATGCTGAGATGTGCTGACTGCAGAGCCTGGTCGATAAAGCGCTTAGTGCTTTTCCCTTTTCACGTGGCAGCAAGATGAATTTTCCCCCCTGCTGTCCAAATAGCTCTCAGGAAACCACAATGCACAATATCGGTGGCGACAGAACTGCTGTTTGGCGGTGTTGTTTGCGCAGTGTTAGACTTTTTTATGGTCTACAGACCCAGAACATACCGACAAACAGTATTTTTACAGATTATCCAAGGGTTTTTATGGCTCTTTGTGCCGATTGTGGCTTGCACGATCAATTGGAGTGAGACGTGAACTAGATTTTGTCATTATCATGTCATTACCATTACCTTGAACTACACTTTGTCATTAGCATGTCATTACCATTACCTTGAACTACACTTTGTCATTAGCATGTCATTACCATTACCTTGAACTACACTTTGTCATTAGCATGTCATTACCATTACCTTGAACTACACTTTGTCATTAGCATGTCATTGTCATTACCATGAACTAGACTTTGTCATTACTATGAAAGAATATTACAGCAGGGCAGTGACCCAAAAAAACTTGGTAATACCAAATACCCATTTAATATCTCTTCTGGCCTGGAGTTATTAGTACATCCTTAATACAATTTTTAATCACAATATATTTATTATGATGCAAATGTGGGAAACTTTATGTGTGCTGAGGTTGAATAGTTCTGGAACATTGCAGAGGCCTTTGTTTTGAGCTGTAGTTAAACTGTTCAGGAAAACGATATTCTTCGAGTTTTTGGTTTTGATGTTCTGGAATATCATGTTAACATATGGGCTGTGGTGGGAGGGTTCTGGAACGTTATGTCCTTCGAGCCAAAAGAAGGTTCTAGAAGGTTCTTTGCCTTGCATTCTTCTCAACTCTGTATTTCCTTGGCGTAACAGCAATGAGATGCATCCTCACAAACTAAGACGTTCCCTCCTCAACATATTTGTTCATCAACTCAGCCGTTAATTCTGTGCCTGCTTTCTGAATGAAGCCTTTTCATTAGTTTAGGGAATGAATGGACATTTGTCACCAGCTGTAACCATTCTGGTTCTCCCAACCTTGTGGTGTAGATGGAATCTCCCCGTCTGTCAAAGAAGGAGGTGTTTTGAGAGCTGTGCAGCATGATTAATAAACTCCAAGTCATGCTTGACCTCCGAGTCCTGTTTCTGTATGGAAATGATGCAGACTGTAAAGCAGAAGAGAACTCTCTCTTTCCTTCTTGCTCTCTTTTCCTGTCTCTCTCTTCCTCTCTCTCTCACTCTGTCTCTCCTCCTGTCTCTCTCTCTCTCTATCTCCCTCTGTCTCTCTCTCGGAGAGGCCTAACCACATAAGCTGGGTAAATATGAGCTGTTAATTAAAGAGGAATTACGGGGCAGATCCTCTGGGCTTCCCAGCTGTTGCTGCACCTGAGGGACCAGATGGGTGTCTCGACAGCCACTGGTGAGATCACAGGGGCACAGTTCCACACTGGATTCAAACCCTCTGCCTCGCACGCACGCCACAGACACGAGCCAAATCATACACATACCCCCCACCCCAGGGTCCCTTTCACATGACTGCCGATCTGCTCTGTTGGATCGCTTGGGTTCAGAACCAGAATTGGTGCGCTCGGGGGGGGGGGTTATGCCTGTCGCACGACTCTGAGTGCTCCTGTTTGAAAGAGCGCCAGGAGCAGTTGCGCACGTGAGCTCGAGTTTCGTCATCTGTAGCCAACAGAAAGGTGCCACACACACTAGGAAGGATGTTTACCATAGGGCTGTGGACAGCTTCCAATGAGCCCTGGACTTACTGCTGCTGTTTAATGATTAGACACATTTTTATAGGCTCAAAAATAACCTACAAATTTGATGCAAAATTTGATTCTTATGCAAATTGCTATATTACACTGTGTAATAATGCAGGTTTGTTTCTGAGCTTTACAGCTGTGTTTCAGAATCACTATTTAATAGAGAATTAATTTAGTTCCTTTAATCTGTAGTGTTTATGAACATGGTGCAGCCTTCAGTTGAACTTGTGTTTTGAATTAGAGCCTGAATGAGTGCTACGACTACTGTCTTTAACCATTTCTTATTAATCGTAGTTTATTATGTGTATATTATTATTACATGTGTATATGGGGCTGTGTGTGGCTCTGTGTGTGAGTGTGTGTGTGTGAGAGTGTGTGTGTGTGTGTGTGTGTGTGTGTGTGTGTGAGAGAGAGAGAGAGTGTGTGAATGTGAGGGGTGATATATAATTCACACATACCAGACACACGCTGTATATTTTTGCTTGCAGATGTCAGCCAGGATATCACTTTCTTTCACACCTGCCCCCTCCAGACACACGCGCACACATACTGTACACACATACATACACGGGACTCTGACTCAAGTGTTAGTGCCACATTATGGCTTCATCCTGTAAGCAGCACTCCAGTATACATTATCCAAGTTTTCCAAACCAGAATGCCTGTCATAACTTTGCTGTTTCACGTCTATGAAAGCCCCTTGTTTGGGTATGAAATCCATCCTGAAACGTTCATAGTTGAGATTTATTGTTAAGCCCACCTAAATATCCATTTGCTGTGTCTTTTGCAGGAAGCTGTGATCTTGTTCAGCGCTACACTAAGAGGAGGTTACCATGATGAATGCAGGTATGATCCCCTCACTCTTGCTTTACAGATTTCTTAGTGCCTGCCTTACTAATCACTTTGGAAACCAGAAAAGACATTTTCAAGTAGCATTAAAACTCTAAAGTTCATTAACAATCCACGCTCTGCTTGCAAAGTTTTCCTTTTTTAAAGTTTTCCTTTTTTAATTCGAAAGGCCTGTATTTACTCACCGCGATTAGCCATATCAATGTTCTCCATTTGATCTTTTTAGCGGAGAGCGGCTCCGCTGGGTGAGCGCGCGGCACTCAAACGCATTGCATTAGAGTCGACGCTTTGGGCTGGACAGAGGCTCGTGCGCGACTGGGACTTGGGTGATTTGCGCTGTTAAAATGCGATTCAACAATGACAAACAACTCTCCGACTAATTACTCTACCCTAAGGGATACTTTAACAAAAGATGCCATGACATCTAACAGTAAATAAAACCCGCTGGAAACCAGCTTTTGGGGTTAAGTTTCCTTTCTTCAGTATAGTCTCTCTCGCGCGCGCGTGCGTGAGTGTGTGTGTGTGTGTGTGTGTGTGTGTGTGTGTGTGTGTGTGTGTGTGTGTGCGTGCGTGCGTGCGTGCGTGCGTTAAATCTGATATAATCAGTAGAATTGGAGCCATAATTGAAGTGGGAATAAATTCCCATTACTACAGTTCAGACACTAGGCTAAAATAACTGAACAGAACTATTAGTTGTTGGTTTTATTTATAAGCGGGCTTGCATTAAGTTATACTTGATTTTCAGTGTGTTGCTGACATAATGCACTATCATTTCTTTTTACTGTCCTGCATGCGTGGTTTTACGTGTCTGGGTGCGTGCATGCGTGTGTGTGTGTGTGTGTGTGTGTGTGTGTGTGTAGGCCTGACACGCTTATACAGTTTTAGCAGGACACGCTTTCTGTAGAGTAGATGAGCACATTTCATGCAGCTAGTTTCAATAGTTAAATAATAAGGATAATAGTCATTTATAAGAGTATGCTGTGGCTGTGTTCGTTACAGGTGATTTAGTCCCAGAAATTCAGTTCCAGTTGAATACAATAACATCACTTCACATATTTAATCTCCATAATTGTTTTACTATTTTACAAATGTATTAATGCTATATTGGTTTTGGAGTTTTTTAGAAATAGAACACCTATTTATGTCTCTATTTGTATATCGTTTATATTACTTGATGAATCATCAGCCCAGAGTAGTCTCCCTATCTCTCACTTGCGCTGTGTGTGTGTGTGTGTGTGTGTGTGTGTGTGTGTGTGTGTGGATAAATGTATCCATTTATCTTTATAAAGTCTCCTTCGGTGTCTCTAAACATCTGTCCCTGTTCTTTGCCTACTGCCCCCACTAAGCCGTTCTGCCTATATTTATCTCCGCACGGCTGCTACGTGAGCTCGGAGTGGCGCCCGTGTCCTGCTGTGCCGCTGATATTCCAGTGTGACACTCGCAGCTCAGTGTAGTTTGGACTTGAGTTTTCTTTCCATGAAGGCCATTTTGAGAACAGCTCTGGCCTGCCTGTGCTCCATGAGCTGGACCGCCTCTCCCGGTCACCTTCATCGCCTGATTGGTCGCATTTGCACAACAGCTTGACCGCTATTGGTCCAAATTCTCGTCGGCTCTGCTGCTCCATGGCTTGTCTCCGGGTGTTAGGTACGCCCCGAGGCCGTTAGGGATCCACCAAGAATCCGGGACGAGATGCCGGGAGCCTTGCGGCCTGCTGCTTTCCCCATGAACACATCCTGAGCGGGGATGTCCTGAGCAGAGGGACAGCTGTGCCCACTGCAAAGGAACGCTGCGGGGTTTCCCTTTATGCTGGATGCGGGGACGTGAAGCAGGGACGCACTGCCGTAAAATCCTTTTTAAAGGATTTACGCAAACGAGCACCCTGCCTGCCCGCACGAACACTTGCACGCTCACACACACACATACACAATCACACAATTACATCCCCCTTCCCATCTCTGCAGTCATTTATCCATTACACCAGCTAATTACACAAGTGGGACCACTGACACTGGACACGCCCCCATCAGATTACTCAGGAACTCAATTAAATATGTCGTACGTGCTGTGCACCTGGGGTATACCTATCTGTGTCCTTGACATAAGTGCTTCCTAATATATCAGTGCCCAACAAAGCTTTGCAATGGGCCTGAATTCACTCTGGCTGTTCTAGTAATACAGATAGGCCCTGTGTAGTGGTAGTGGCTGTGTGTGAGTCAGTGACTGTGTGTGTCAGTGGCTGTGTGTGTCAGTGACTGTGTGGTGTCGGTGGCTGTGTGTGTCAGTGGCTGTGTGTGTCAGTGGCTGTGTGTGTCAGTGACTGTGTGTGTCAGTGGCTGTGTGTGTCAGTGACTGTGTGTGTCAGAGGCTGTGTGTGTCAGTGAGCGTGTATATCGATGACCGTGTGTGTCAGTGAGTGTGTGGTTTCAGTAACTGTGTTGTGTTAGTGACTGTGTATAACAGTGACTGTGTGGTGTCAGTGGCTGTGTGTGTCAGTGGCTGTGTGTGTCAGTGAGCGTGTGTGTCAGTGGCTGTGTGTGTCAGTGACTGTGTGGTGTCAGTGGCTGTGTGTGTCAGTGTGTCAGTGAGCGTGTATATCGATGACCGTGTGTGTCAGTGAGTGTGTGGTTTCAGTAACTGTGTTGTGTTAGTGACTGTGTATAACAGTGACTGTGTGGTGTCAGTGGCTGTGTGTGTCAGTGGCTGTGTGTGTCAGTGAGCGTGTATGTCAGTGGCTGTGTGTGTCAGTGACTGTGTGGTGTCAGTGGCTGTGTGTGTCAGTGGCTGTGTGTGTCAGTGAGCGTGTATATCGATGACCGTGTGTGTCAGTGAGTGTGTGGTGTCAGTAACTGTGTTGTGTCAGTGACTGTGTATAACAGTGACTGTGTGTGTCAGTGACTGTGTGTGCCAATGAGTGTGTATCTCAGTGACTGTGTGGCAGCAGTGACTGTGTGTCAGTGGCTGCATGGTGTCAGTTGCTGTGTGGTGTCACTGACTGTATCAGTGGCTGTGTGGTGTCAGTGGCTGTGTGTGTCAGTGACTGTGTATATCTGTGACTGTGTGTGTCAGTGACTGTGTGGTGTCAGTAACTGTGTTGAGTCAGTGACTGTGTTTATCGGTGACTGTGTGTGTCAGTGACTGTGTGTCAATGAGTGTGTATCTCAGTGACTGTGTGGTGTCAGTGACTGTGTGTTAGTGGCTGTGTGGTGTCAGTGGCTGTATATGTGTGTCAGTGGCTGTGTGTGTGTGTCAGTGGCTGGATGTGTCAGTGACTGTGTGTCAATGAGTGTGTATCTCAGTGACTGTGGTGTCAGTGACTTTGTGTGTCAGTGAGTGTGTATATCAGTGTCTGTGTGTGTCAGTGACTGTGTTTGTCAGTGGCTGTGTGTGTCAGTGACTGTGTGTGTCAGCAGCTGTGTGTGTCAGTGACTGTGTATATCAATGAGTGTGTATCTCAGTGACTGTGTGGTGTCAGTGACTGTGTGTGTCAGAGAGTGTGTATATCAGTGACTGTGTGTGTCAGTGACTGTGTTTGTCAGTGGCTGTGTGTGTCAGTGACTGTGTGTGTCGGTAGCTGTGTGTGTCAGTGACTGTGTGTGTCAGTGGCTGTGTGTGTCAGTGAGTGTGTATATCAGTGAGTGTGTATATCGGTGACTGTGTGTGTCAGTGGCTGTGTGTGTCAGTGAGTGTGTATATCGGTGACTGTGTTTGTCAGTGACTGTGTTTGTCAGTGACTGTCTTTGTCAGTGAGTGTGTGTGTCAGTGGCTGTGTGTGTGTCAATGACTTTTTGTACATTTACATTTATGGCATTTGGCAGATGCTCTTATCCAGAGTGACTTTGCTTTGCTGTTGTAATACAGGGATCAATACTGATGCCTAGAAGTGCAAAACACATATAAGCTCAAAAATAGACAACACTAAATACAATAATCAATGCCCTACAATAAGTACTAGAGTTAGTCAACATCAGTGTAATAAACAAATACCCTACAATAAGCACTAGAGCTTTAGTTAGTCCACATAGGAGCAGGATCGGTGGTCATTTAAATATTCCACAAGTAGACGGGTCTTCAGTCTGCGTTTGAAGACTGCAAGGGACTCTAGACAGAGAATTGTCTGGATGCTCATCTTCCATAAGACTTGAAGCACGGTATTTGAAGCCGAGCTGTACTTGATGTTCGAAGTACTCGAGGTACAGATCGGGCTTTGACCATTGACATCATGTATGGAGGGGCTGGTCCATTTTTGTCTTTGTAGGCAAGGATCAAGGTTTTAAATCTGATGTGTGCACCTACTGGAAGCCAATGAAGGGAGCGCAGCAGTGGAGTGACATGTGTGAACTTCGGAAGATTGAAGACCAGTTGTGTGTGTGTGTGTGTGTGTGTGTGTGTGTGTGTGTGTGTGTGTGTGTGTGTTGTATGTGGCTTAGGAGCTAAACAGCATTGCTTTCAGACTTCATAGCTGTTGCATTTAGGCCTCATTTAAGCGATAATTAGATGTTATTTAAGCATTAAGATGGCTTTCCACTGCAATGGTCCTGCACATCCCAACAGAGATGTAGCTGACTCTCTCTCTCTCTCTCGCTCTCTGTCTCTGTCTCTCTCTCTCTCTCTACCCCTCTCTCCTTCTCTCTCTCCACCCCTCTCTCCTTCTCTCTCTCCCTCTCTCAAACTCACTCAAATTCAAATTGCTTTATTGGCATAAACCGTAATTAACGACTATGGCCAAAGCGTTGAACAGCATTATTAACATAATCAACATAATAAAGTGATAAAATTCTCTCTTTCTCCCTCTCTCTCTCTTTCTATACCTCTCTCTCTCTCTCTCTCTCTCTCTCTCACCCTCCCTCTCTCTCGTCCTCTCTCTCTCTCGCCCTCTCTCCCTCTATCCCTCTCTCTCTTCCTCTCTCTCCCTCTCTCTCTCTCCCTCTCTCTCTCTCGCCCTCTCTCCCTCTATCCCTCTCTCTCTTCCTCTCTCTCTCTCTATCCCTCTCCCTCTCTCCCTCTCTTTCTCTCTTATCCCCTGTTCTTACTAACCCTACATACTAGGCTGAGGCAGTAAAGGAGTCGTGCAGTCCGTACACACAAATCGCCTGATTTATCTTTATCCTCCTCTTCCTCACCTGTCTTTCTCTATTGCTGGCCTTCATCCCCTACATTCCACAGTCACATATGGTGTCAGTCGCTGTTAGTGGTCACGTGGTGTAAGTTTTATCGCCAGAGAACTCTGGAGAGCACAGTTGTAGTAATGGAAATGTCTGTATGTTCTCTATTTTCAGGAAGTGAAACGCAGTCACCAGACTCTGGTAAGTGTGGTTGTGTTTATGTCGTTTGTGTGTGCGTGTGTGTGCGTCTGCGTGCATGTGTATGTGTGTGATTATGTGTGTGCGTGTGTGTGTGCATGCGTGTGTACACACATGTGTGTATTAGAGTGGCAGAACCCGAGGTGCATGTACATGTGGAGAATGTTTAATCTGCCAGTGCCTGACTTTATTCATGTGTGTGTGTGTGTGTGTGTGTGTGTGTGTGTGTGTGTACGTATAGATGCCTGGCGGTCACGTAATGTGGCAGAAGGATGTCGGAACGGTGAGGCAGGCGGTTCCTCTCTCGCAGCCAAAGGTTTCCGCAGCGTCCGACCAAACCTGCAGGATAAGAAGTCTCCCATCCTGGTAATCCGCACTGCACATACAGCATATCGTACAACAGTGTAACACCCTGCCTCAGTAATCCCCACTGCACATACAGCATATCGTACAACAGTGTAACACCCTGCCTCAGTAATCCCCACTGCACATACAGCATATCGTACAACAGTGTAACACCCTGCCTCAGTAATCCCCACTGCACATACAGCATATCGTACAACAGTGTAACACCCTGCCTCAGTAATCCCCACTGCACATACAGCATATCGTACAACAGTGTAACACCCAACCTCAGTAATCCCCACTGCACATACAGCATATCGTACAACAGTGTAACACCCTGCCTCAGTAATCCCCACTGCACATACAGCATATCGTACAACAGTGTAACACCCTGCCTCAGTAATCCCCACTGCACATACAGCATATCGTACAACAGTGTAACACCCTGCCTCAGTAATCCCCACTGCACATACAGCATATCGTACAACAGTGTAACACCCAACCTCAGTAATCCCCACTGCACATACAGCATATCGTACAACAGTGTAACACCCAACCTCAGTAATCCCCACTGCACATACAGCATATCGTACAACAGTGTAACACCCAACCTCAGTAATCCCCACTGCACATACAGCATATCGTACAACACTGTAACACCCTGCCTCAGTAATCCGCACTGCACATACAGCATATCGTACAATACTGTAACACCCTGCCTCAGTAATCCCCACTGCACATACCGTTTCGTGAAAGAATCCAAAAATAAGCAAGCATTGGTGCAGAGTACTTTTCACATAACACAAAAGAAAATGTGAAACTGCATAAGTAAATAAAAGGAAACTGATACAGGAGAAAGGCGTGTTGTCTGGGCCCAGAACAGTCCTCAACACAGTTTATGCAAAGCGGAAAGCAATTCAGAACTAACAATGCAGTCAGAATATCTTACTGAAATTGTCTGATATGTTATATTATACTGATGATTATCACTTCAATTAATAGCACAACGTATTTGAAGGACTTACAGTAATTATGTTTATTATCTACAGGGTAACTTACCTATAGTGTTTTTTATACTATAGGTTTATATATATATATATATATATATATATATATATATATATATATATATATATATATATATATATATATATATATATATATATATATATGTTGTTTCATATACACACTGTTTTCCATAGATCAAACAGTGTAAGAATGTTTGACGTCTCCAAATGTGTGTGTGTGTGCGCGTGCACATGTGTATGTGCATATGTTTTTTGTAATACAGCTTTAAGATGCAAGATGGAAGCAGTTTCACAGACTTTAAAATTGATGGAATTTTATTTTTATTATTGTTGTTGTTGTTGTTTATTTAATAAGTGCATTCTGCATCCGTGACTCTCAAAGACAACTGAAACACAATTGCTTTCACTCATACTCCATAATTGTGGATCCCTTTCAGAACCAATGTAGAAATGACCTTACCTTCTACTTTCTTCAAGACCCTCAGCTCTGATGTTGTAATGTTTCCTGATTGGCTCCCCTCTGTGTCAATCAGGTCCCGCTCCCGCCCCCTCGGAGAGAGAGTTATCACATGACCCCTAATCCTCCTCCTTACAGTTCCCTCCCAGCACTGTCCGACCCACACCTCTGTCTGTCACAGGGCGATGACCTAATCCCTTTTGGCTCCTTCGCCATCAAATCCGACTGCTCTTCCTCCTCCTACTCGTACTCCAAGACCACCCAGACCACCTCCTCCTTCACAGACCCCTCCCCTGAGCTGAATGCTAATGCTAACAGCTTTATAACCCAGTTGCTGGAGCGCAAGGTCTCCTCTCTTAAGTTAGCTTCCGACGGTATCACATCCGGCCCACCACACGCCGAGCCACAGGCTAACGCTAACAGCTCTAATGCTAACGTAACTGACACATGCACAGCCAAGGCTGCTGAGGCTAACGCTAACCCCGCCAAGATTGTGAATCCCCACCCCCAGCCTAAGAAGGCTGGAATCAAGGAACGCACATCCACGGCTCCCCCCACGCCCCCGCCACGTGGAGACTCTGCCCCTGTCACCCCCATGCACACAGCCTCTCTCTCCATCCAGCTAGCCCCGAAAGGACCAGGAAGCTTGGGAAGCAGATCCGGAGCCCAGAGCCCTGCCGACCCACTGTCCAAACGCCCAGGGCCTGCTGAAACAGCCGGAAATGTGGCGGTATTACAGCTATCTGAAATCAATTAACTTGGCGCTTTCCAACTGATTAGCTGTTTGTAGTCAATGGATTTGATCAGTGTTCTCCAGCCACCATCCATATTGCATGAGATGGAATACAGACACTATTCTAACAGAGATCTGTATGTTTGTTGTGCTGTTAGCAGTGTTAAAAGTTCTCTTTTTTTCCGCAGCTGAAGTTGCAATCCCCCGCCCCCGTTTGTCTCCTAACATGGTACAGCCCATGTTTCCACTTCCTGCTAGGCTTGGCTGTGCCGGCACACTAACCGTTTCTTTCCCTCCCCTTCGTCCCTCCTTCCCACCCTGTGGCAGCGTGACGTCTCGCCGCCAAGAGGGGGCGCCATTCCAGTTTACAGGCCGCCCTCGCCGCCCTACGGCCGTGCCAGTCGGGACTCGCCCGACTTCCTGTCGGGCTTCCTGCCCAAAGCGCTCTCCCTGCTGCCCTACGCCTTTCCAGAACATTCTGGGCCGACGTCCTCCCCTGTAGCGTCGCCGGCATCCGTGTCGGCGCTGAGTCACTGCTCGTCATCGACGGCCGTCCTCGAGGAGCTGCAGATCTGCGGCGTGGACTCCCCAATGGCCACGCCCACCCCCTCCCCCACGCTCAGCCACGCCTCTGTCAGCCCAGACGACACCCAAGCCCCCACTACCCCAGCAGTGGCCGCAGGCACTAACGTAACTATCACTCAGCCCTACCCCCTCTGCACTGTTCTCACTCTGCTTTCCCCTAAAACGTTTTGTCCCACCACAAAATCTCTGTTCTCTGTTTGTTCCCACCCTACAAGTGTGCTAGCACTGGTTGCATGTGTTTCTGAATGTTTCTAAAGTGCTTAAGTGCTAAACTCATCTATCATCCAGCTCTTGTTGCGTGTATTTTATTGGATTGTTTAGTATTCAACTAAATACGCTTTTTAGGCTTATTGCCTAAATTCTAGAGTTTTGTTTATAGGCTTACTCAACTGTCTTAAATTATTTGTGTGTTTGCTATAGTCAGATGTGAAATCTGCCTTTAAGCTCAAGCATTAGACCCCTTAATAAAGCTTCATTGCATTCAGTATTTTCTGAATTCAGTATATTCTGAATTCAGTGTTGACATCTCACCTACTCACAAAGCTTCTTCGGCTACCTGTGACTGCTACAGGTGTGATTACCTTGTGTTCTTTTTTCCGCTCGAGTTTCGCCTATTCTTGTTAATGTGTTGCAGTATTTGTTCGTATGCTTTTTGTGAGTGCCCACGGTCCGTCATGCTGTCAAAGTCCTACCGATAAATTTTCATTTTCATTTAATCACTGTGTATCCTAAAGTTGTATTGCCTTATGTCACATTGCGAGTGCTTATATCGTCTCTTCATCCTGCAAATATTTACCTCTCGACTGCTTATAATTGACTTTTGATTGTTTATAATTCTCTTTGGACATGCTCTGTGGTTGAAAAGTCTGTAGACTGTAGTCTCACGGTCAGTAAAACGGCCCACAGCTCTCTCTCTCTCACCGAGGCGGTCTGTTTTGCTGTCTGCAGGCGGCCGTGAATGGAAGCACCCGTCCCCAGAGGCCCCTCTCGCCTGCTCCACGACCCCCTCCTCCGCCGATCCTTAGCCCAGGGCTGGCGCAGGTGCACCTGACTAGACGCTCAGGTGAGTGGGCGGTTTCAGCCTGGCCTCTGTTGCTTTCGGTGTTAGCGTTAGCGTGTGGTTAGCATTACCGCTGCCGTGGTAAACTGCAATGGCTACTTCCTCCACTAGAGGCAGCTCTGCGCAGAGGAGCGATACACACAGCGTACACCACACTGTTTACTGCTGCATTGATTTATTCAGCTTCTGAAACAGAGACCTTGTAATAAGAAGTACACTATCCTACCTTCTGTCAGATCGTTGGCCGTAAATCCTTGCGGAAATGATCGGGACAGATTATGTAGGCGTCAGCCATTGTGGTCCATCTGGCTCTGGTTCTGTCACTGACCCGAACCCAGTGGGCCGGAACAGCTGTGTACAGCGTGCATCTCGTTAGCGACGCCGCTATTGGCAGCTAGTGGTATGGTCATGTCAAATACTATCCCCAGGACAGGATGTATTTGCGCCTATTATGCCAGGCCAGAGCAATAGATACCAGAGCACAGTGGAGATGGACAGAGAGAGAGAGAGGACTCCAAGCTTCCGCTCAGGGTTGGAAGCAGCTGTGGGAAGCAGAATTATGACGTCAACGATGCAGTGCTGAGGAATGCTTTAATCCACTAGTTACAGTTAGATGTCCCCCTTCCACCCATTCCTCACACCAACACCCCTCCTCCACCCCTCTGCCTCGTTCTCCTGCTCTCTGTTCTCATCTGTTCGTATGCGCTCTCCTTTTCTGCGGTTTTGGTATTTGATGCTCTCTCGCTCTCTCTGCCTGGCTCTCTCTCTCTGTCTGACTATGTCTGCTGGTATAGCTCGATGTGTCTCTGACACTGTCTCTGGTGGATGTCATCTTTCTTTCTTCCTCTGGCTATCTGTCTATGTCTCTTTCACTATCTCTCGCTCCCTATGCCTGTCTGCATCTCTTTCTCCCTTAATCTCTTTCTTTGCTCTTACATTCTGTGCCTGCCACTCTTTCTCTCTCTCTCTCTCTCTCTCTCTCTCTCTCTCTCTCTCTCTCTCTCAGAAGGCTCAGAGAACATGCAGAGAGAGTCAGTGATGGCCGGTCAGACAGTGGTCAGCAGTGCCACACCCATCGCCCGTTTCTCAGAAGAAGAGAAGAAGGTGTCCGTGATCAAAGCTCCACACTACGAGGGCATCGGCCCCGTCGACGAGTCGGGCATCCCCATTGCCATCCGCACGGTGAGTGGGCATTGTGGGCATCGGTGTGGCAAAGATCACACATCCATTCATCTTCTTACTGTTCCACTTCCATGCTTCCTAACCCTTCACCTGCAAATGATCTTTGTTTCCTAAATGTTCATATCAATACATACCAATACTGCCTTCTCTGAAAAGCAGCCAAAGGAAAAAAAACATGAAGATTAATTATTTTTTTCATACATTGGCTGGTTTGAAGTTTGCTAACTTTTAGTTTGTGGGGAATCTTCCCATATCAGCAACTGTTGAGATGTAGTAAGAGATGTAGACATATTCAAAACTGCCGTGAAGTGCACAAGGTTTCCAGAGAAACAGGACGTTTTGGACAGAGGTCCTTCATCAGCTGTGCAGGCCAAGTGCTTGAAGTACTTGTAGCCATCTGGCTCACTGGCTTTCCCAGAGTTTGTGCTCAGTTCAGAAGTCCAGCTGGAAAATGTTTGACCACAACAGGCCCAGGTTTCGGTTCACAGAACCATCGCACAGCGAGGCCCTGCCCCCCTTCACCCTACCGTCTGGGTCTGGAGCTCCTCCACCTTGCTCTACCCGTCTGGGTCTGGAGCTCCTCCACCTCGCTCTACCCGTCTGGGTCTGGAGCTCCTCCACCTCGCTCTACCCGTCTGGGTCTGGAGCTCCTCCACCTCGCTCTACCCGTCTGGGTCTGGAGCTCCTCCACCTCGCTCTACCCGTCTGGGTCTGGAGCTCCTCCACCTCGCTCTACCTGTCTGGGTCTGGAACTGCCCCTTTCAATTTGTGCTGCTGTTGTTGTGACATTTGATCTTTTCACAGGAATGGAATGCTTTTAAGTCATCAGCGATTTAAACTCTCTGTGTGTGTGTGGGAGGTCTTTTAAACGGTTACCATGACACATGAACTAGTTCTGGGCTCAGTTTGAAACAGTCAGGAGTAGTGTGTGTGTGTGTGTGTGTGTGTGTGTGTGTGTGTGTATAGGTGTTTCAATGCTCATTTTCTGTTTTTAATTGGTTACCATGACACTTAAATTAGTTCCCAGTTCAAGGTGAAACAATCAGGAACTGTGTGTGTGTGTGTGTGTGTTTTTTCTCCCAGACTGTAGACAGGCCTAAGGACTGGTACAAAACCATGTTTAAGCAGATCCATATGGTTCATAAAGCAGGTGAGCTACTCTGAACTTTAAAAAAAAAAAAAAAAAAAGTATTATAATATCAGTAAACATTTTAAATAAACAAACATATTAAAGGTAAAAATTTGATTTTTGAAAAGCATCCAGTCAAAGTACACACGTTGCGTTTGTTTGTTTTAATGTAAAAGTGGTAGTGGTAGCTCAGTGGTAGCTCAGTTTAAGCCCCACCACTGCCAAGTTCCCACTGTTGGGCCCTTGAGCAAGACCCTTAACCCTTAACCTCAATTGCTCAAGCTGTATTCAGTCATAATTGTACGTTGCTTTGGATAAAAGCTTCAGATAAATGCTATAAATGTAAATGTAAAAGCTTTGAAAAGATCAAGCCCAACGTTCAACCAATCAAATCCCCTCCACGCCTTTCAACCAATAGAAAACTGCTGAGCATCGACGTTTAATGGATGCGCTCATTTCTATAAGCTGCAGACAGGCTCAAAATCGCCCCCAGCATCCATTATCCTCTTCATTACAGCGTGTTACCATATTCTGCAGTAGTACAGATTGTACTGCAGTTCTATGCGGTCCTGTGTAGGCCAAAGAGGGGTCAGACTGTCTGATGTAAAGGTGTGAAGCATAAAAAACAATCCATTATGGCCGAGCGGCAAGAGAAAACATGAAACATTCGACACACACACAGAGAAAGACAGAGACACACAAATACGCACATACAACACACTCGTCTTCTTCATAGCGGGTTTTTATGCTCTCCACAGATGACGACTACGCAGACACATACAGCGCCACCTACGCGGTCGTAAATAACGGTGAGTCCGTCAGCGCTCGCGTCTCCGTCGCAGGGGCGCTGTTCCGGGGGGAGGCGCGGGCGGGGGGGGAAATAGGACGAGTCTAATTAAGTGGCCTGTGACTGACAGCGGCCATGGAAATGATTACAACATTAGGCGACGCCTTTTCACGGCATCCCTGACGGCGCCCCTCCTCTGCTGGACCAGCCGGAAACGCACGCGACGCACTCGCGGTTTCCCGACTGGCCGTAGAGCATCTGCCACGCGGACCGGCGCCCTTTCATAAAACGTGCCTGACGCGACCGCGCGTGCCATTTGCTCCGACCGAACAGAGCACTACGACGCCGTCCACGCCCACCCTCCGCCGCGGACGCACACCTACCGGCCCCTGTCCCGCGACGTGACCGAACCCAGCCACGGGCCGCCTCGCCGGGAGCTGAGCCCCGCCGCCGCCCCGCCCCCGCCCCCGCCCATGCCGTCGCTGCTGCAGCTGCGCTCGCGAGACCTGGACCGAGAGCGAGAGCAGGCGCACGACCCGTAAGCAGTGGCTTTTTATCAATGGCTAACGCTGTGAAGTTAAAACGGTTACAGACCGTTTATTTTTCTTTGCTGCATAAAGATAAATGAATGCACGGCAAATGCACGTTTGTGCCAGCTTTTCCTGTCAAAGTTACATTTAGCATTAAAAAAATGACTAGTCTGAATAACTACTATCACCGCCCCTTCCACAGAAATGAGTGGAGTCCTCCGGACCGGAAAGTGGACACGCGCAAATATCGCGCGGAGCCGCGCAGTATCTTCGAGTACGAGCCCGGCAAGTCCTCCATCCTTGAACAGGAGAGGCCGGTGAGTGGGACAGTGAGTTTGACTGACATTGTTACATTTCTCCTCTTCTTTCTCTTCAAGGCGATCGCAAGCAGCTCGGAAGCGAGCCCACTGGACGTCACATTTAAAACTGGAACTGAAATCGCAGTTAAAAAAGCAAATAGCTAAGAAGGTGTCAGAAAAAATATATATAACGTGAGCAATAACTTTCACTAGAAAGAACTTTTGCAATAACTTAAACGCAAAATTAATCTGTTACCTTATTCTGTAAAAGAGGCGGTGGGTAGGCTCTTTATTGTGTATTAGTGGGTGGGTATTGGTAGGCCTTCTAAACGATAAAGATGGGGTTGCCATGGTTTCCCACATGCTATATTTTCACATCTTTTCAAATGTTCTGCAAACTTGACAGGTCGACAGTTCCTCTAATGATACCACCCCCCGTACGCTCGCTTTGCGTGGCGTTTAAAGTGGGCGTCATTCTGAAAGCTCCGGCGCTATGCAATTATCAGACAGACTGTGATTGGTGTCGATAATAAATGCTGGTTTGTTCACTGTGCAGCGGGCAATAAGAAAAATCAGTTATCAGTGAGTAGGTTGTGTGGGTGGGTGCGCGTAGTTGCCTTACAGCCTACCTCGGAGAGCCTTGGCAGAATATTTATTCCGTTTAGAAGTCCTGATGAATAAGAACGAGTTAAGTGAAGTGAAGACTCGTAAAGACTACATTTCCCACAGGGCACGGGGCTAAAAAAATGTCGCAGATCTGAATCACTGCATTGCTCGGAGCTAAGGAACAGGAAATTTGGCAGAAGAAAGCGTCCCAGGAGACAACGAGTGGAAGGATTACTCACTAATAGTTGGCGAGAGAGAGAGAGAGAGAGAGAGAGAGAGAGAGAGAGAGAGAGAGAACGGGGGTGGGTCTTTGTTTAAGCATTCAAGAAGAACGTTACTGCACTCTTGTGGATAAAAGGGTGAAGTACACTTTTGTAACTTTGTGTTCATTCTGTAATGTTTAGCCCAGAATATGTCTGTTTTCGTGTCTATGTGTGTGTTTTGTTTTGGGTTGGGGGTTTTTTTTGGGGGGGGGGGGGGACTGTCTTATCTATTGTGAAGTCTTTTATCTTTTCCCATTCTTGACCTATCAGGCTTTGAAAATCAGTGCTATGTTCCTAATCCCTGCATCCATCTCCCCTCCCCTCTCCTCCCCTCCCCTCTCCTCTCCTCCCCTCTCGCTTGCCCTATGCTCCAGACCTCTGAGTTAACGGGAGATGAGATAGATTTAGAAAACGAGCCATGGTTTAGGTTCTTTTCCGAGCTGGAGTTTGGTCACCCGGTAAGTGGGAGAACAAGGGAGCGAGGGAGCTCCAGGTTTGCCATGCTCTCTCTGCTCTGTGTACTTCTGCTGTGTGTGTGTGTGCGTGTGTGTGTGCATGTGTGTGTGTGTGTGTGTGTGTGTGTGTGTGTGCGCTTGTTAAAGTAAGACTCCTCTCACTCACAAGCACTCCAGAATAACCTGGTGTAAATAACAAGCTTCAGAAACATCATATATACGATTATAACACACTTAACACATAACATTTACCATTACTGAATTGTCCCCAAGCACATCATTAACATGACGTTGGTTTATTGTCACATTCAGTAATAAACAAATCATAATCAGATCAAATCAAACTTATACAGGCAAAAAAATAGCTTCATTTAAAGAAGCTTAACTAATCATTTCAAGGAAGTATTTGATGACACATTACAAAAAAATGTTAGGATATTGCTTAAATTAATTCATAAACTTTTTTGGTCTGTGTTCACACATCAAATGCAGACACAGCTATAGGAACTTTATCGAAAGACTCAAGCACTTTTCTATTGATAATTTCCTCTAGCATGTTCAGTTGTTTTAAAGGAGCAATAAGTAATTTTTACCACCAAAAAGTAGCAAACAATGTTTATGAAGGTGATTATTTATGAATTTTCCATTTTTTATAAAGTGCGGTTCACATGAGATTAAGAATCAAATAGCTTGTAATCAGTTTATGCTCCACAGATCGAGACCCCACATGGAGGCAGCCATGTTTGACATTGATCTGGCACAGAATATCTGATACATCCAGACCACTAGGTGTCAGTATAATGGCTCTTTCATAAACTGAAGAGGAGTCATTTGAAAAATGACTTATTGCTCCTTTAATGTGAGCCTTAGGGTGCAGTTCCTTTTGGCTCCTGCAGGGTGCATAATGCATTGAGTTTGGTTGGTTGTGGGTTTCTCACTCGTTGCCACTTGTTTACTTGTTTACCGTTCGAGTAAACAAGCAGAATGCCTTTTCAGGGGGTGTTGTAGATGACCACTTCATCCACACACCATCCATACATGAACACACCCATATTATGTTATTTGCTTACTTTCTCCTACGTGCGCGCGCGCACACACACACACACACACACACACACACACACACTCAAACGCACGCGCACGCACACACACACACACACACACACACACACACAGCTGGCTTTGCTGTTTTTTGGCATGTTGTGGCACTGACACTTGAGTCGAGCTTTACATTGACCGTAACCTTCCTAGCATCCTAAGATTTTGACACTGTGTGTGTGTGTGTGTGTGTGTGTGTGTGTGTGTGTGTGTGTGAGAGAGAGCGTGTGCGATACCCATGCCCTCAGGTTTTTCTGTGCTCTAACGTTGTCACTCTCTCCACATTTTTCCTTTTTGTCTCATGGCTCACCTGTCTCTCCATCTCCTCACCTCATCTCTGCTCCTCTCTGCTCGACTCTCGCATTCGCTGGCTTGGGTGGGGCTGGGGGGGGGCGGGGCTTCTAGCCCCCTAAAAAGAGGCTGGATTACACTCCTGACATCTCCGCACGCAGCCATGCTCAGGTAAAGCCACGCTCTCCCTCCTCCCCTGTCCGTTCCTCCTCCTCTCACCTCCTCCTCCTCTCACCTCCCCCTTGCTTTGTCTAACAATGTATTAGCACACTCCAGCCCATTTACCCATGGCCATTCTAGCTGGAGCCGCAGTATCATTTGATGTACGGAAATGACAAATTAATAGCACATACATTATATTAAAGTTATATAATTTAACTTTACATTGCAGTGTCAACTTCATCCAGCAGAGGGTGACTGCAGTTTACACGTTTTCCAGTCTGTATAGATGTGTTTAGTTTTCAGGCTGTACAGTTGTGTTTAGTTGTTAATTTGCTATCAAGGAACAAAAATGGGGAAGAAGTAACTGTCAACACATATGTGTATTGTGTATTAATAAATATTTTGAACATTTAAAAAAAAGTCATTCGGTCAGCCTCTCACAAAAAGGGATCACAGTCATTTATCACAGTCATCAGCGCTCTGTAGCTACTGAGCTACTTGTGCATAGTTATTGATTATTGAAACAGTTATTGATATTTCCCCTGGATTAAGCTCATTCTGGGTTCTGAGCACTGCATCCGGTTTATTACGCTTCCGCATCCATCCCGCAGTTCCGACTTTCCTGTGTCCGGAAAGTTTGTCCTCATTTTGCAAAAAAAGCAGTTGTTAAAAGTGTGTGCTTATGTCTGCGGCTTTGTGTGTATCAACCTTTGCTTCAGTGCGTGTATACACCTGCCTGTTATCCGCACACACGCACACACAGTGTATTGGCTAGCTCGGACTTCCATGTTAGCACAGATCTGAATGCGGTGTGGATGAACCTGGAGCACGATGGATGGATTGCCGCGTTTATTCCAGAGCGGTTTCAGATTGGTGCAAACCAAGGAGGCGTGGTCATAGTGGAAGGACATAATAGCCAGGCTCCTTGTGCAGAGTCTCCACGTGCAGCGTTTGTACGCACACACACACACACACACACACACTCCCAGCTCCCAGGAAGCGCCTCGAGTTTGAGCACGGTCTCTTCCGTGGTTACCCCAGCAATCCTCCCCTCTCGGAAACCCAGTCAAAGGTCGCGGAACCCTCGCGGGTCACGGCTGCCTGAGCGTGTGCGCGGGAGGAAGCTTTTGAGCGTAGTGCGCACGGCCTGGATGAGCAGCGCTTGGGGCTCTTTGTTCCCGCTACTCTGACCGCTCTGTCATATTGTTTGCTCTTCTTTCAGACGTCCCTCTACCTCCCGCCCTCCGAGAACCCAGGGGGAGCCTCGAGGTGAGTCCTCTTTCCCTTGTTCGGCCCTCGGGTTTCTTTTCTTTTTTGGGGGTTCCCTCACTCTTGTTTTTTTGGGGGGGGGGGTTTTCGAGAGAAAGAGAAAGAAAGAAAAACCCAAAACCTGGACCGCCTCCAAACCGCTTAGCCGGGCCTTTCTGTCACAAAGGCAGTGAGGAAACCGTAGAGCCTTTGTTTACGTGTACGTCGTGTGGGTATGGACGGGTGGTGTGTACTCATTTCACGGGTTTGTGTGTTTGCAGAGAGTGTGTGTGTGTGTGTGTGTGTGTGTGTGTGTGTGTGTGTGTGTGTGTGTGTGTGTGTGAGAGAGAGAGAGAGAGTGCTTCTTTTGCTCCCCTGCTGTTCCTGATTCATCCATCCCTTATCTGTAGCTCAGTGGGAGGCTCCAGTCTCCATAGAGTGGATCTATGTGCCCGCACTACAGTATTAACTCTCCTTACAGCTGTTACGGCCGCATCGTCTGCCTCAGCTTGTTAGCCGGACGCGTGGGAATGCTTTGGTTGGTCGTTAGAATACAGTTCAGGGGTCCGAGAGTCTCACCCACCAGATTTTTTTATTTTTTTTTCAGCTTTTGGTTTTCTTAAATAACACATTTAAAAGCAAACCGACAAATTTTAGAGTTTTAGTTTATTTTGTGAACATTTGATTATAAAAATTATTTAAAAATATGGTCAATTTATGGGTGATAACAGTGGAGGTCAATAATGGTGTGTGTGTGTGATTTTGTGGTGCGTGGTGGGACTTGTAGTCTTGCCAGCGACTACAGGAAGAGACGAAGGTCAGAGCCATCTATCAATCAGCAGGGCTCAGCCAATGAGCAGGATGCTGGTCAGGTCCCGGCACACCCCCCCAACCCTGTCAGAGGCAGCACTCTGAAAAAACCCGCCACGCGTTCCTCCCCTTCCTCCCCATCCAGAGCAAAAGGTACACACACTCACACACACACACACACACACTCTCACACACACACTCTCACACACACACACACTCACACACACACTCTCACACACACACTCTCACACACACACTCTCACACTCACACACTCACACACACACACACACACACACACACACAAGTTCGCTGTCAAAACACTGATAACATCCAACATTGTGTTGTTTTGAAGAATGTATTGGTGCTTATTACAACAGTGAAGGAGCAGCTGTATGTTTTGCACTCTGTGCTTTTGTTTTGCAGTATGTAGATATAAATATAGCTATTATACTTTATGGAGTTATGGATATACTTTATGGAGTTATGGATTCTCGTGGCAGTTTGTTTTTGTCTTTGTCTCTCTGCTTTAAGGGTCTTCTTCGATCTTCTTTTATCATTTTGTGCGTCTGACCCCCTCGTCTGTCCAACGGCTGGTTTTAACCCCACTAACTCTCTTCCTGTTTCTTCCCACGGAGCTCACTAAATCCTTTGTCCTTTCTCTCGGCACGCTGCGTTCTCTCCTTCGGCAGCCGGGGGCGCTAGCAAGTCTCTGTCCCCGTCCCGGAGCTCCCCAGGTATGGACCCCACGTCGTCCTCTCTCTTCTCTGACGACTCCCTCACCCTCTCCGCCTCCACCCTGTGTGGCTCCGCCCGCGGCAAGAACACCGAGACGTGGGGCAGCGCGGAGGACAGTGAGAGAGAGGGGCACGGGCCGGCGGCCCCCCCACCGCGCCTCAAGTCGCGCAGCTGCGACGACCTGCTCTCGGATGGGGACGCGCGGCCTCCGCAGGTGAAGAGCCTGGACTCGTCCCCCAGGGGGCGCCGGCGTCGACGCCTGGCCCACGACACCCCGGGCTTCCTGCAGCTGTACAAGAAGATGCACCACATCGACCGGGCACAGCTGCTCCCGTCCGAGGTGATCCGCTCCGTGCGCTCCCGCATCCTGGAGCTGGAGCGGCAGCTGCAGCGGGGGAAGACGCTCCACGCCTGGACGCCGGCGGGCCAGGAGGTGCCGCGGCACACGGTGCCCGAGCGGATCTCCGCCTACGAGCAGCTGATCCAGAAGTCCAAGTCCATGCCAGACTTGGGCGAAGACGACGCCCCGTCGGGCTCGGCCACGCCAGGCTCCTCCCGGGCGAGCAGCTGCCCCAAGCGCCGCTTCTCGGTGGAGTCTCTGCTGGAGGAGGAGGACCCGCCCGAGAGGGCGAGGAGCCCGCCGGAGCGCCGGGAAGGGCGGGCAGGGCCGGACTACTCGGATAGCGAGCCGGACGCCTGCGCCTCGGAGCTCAGCGACTTCGTCCCCATGGAGGCGTCGTCCTTCTGCAGCGAGAGCGACGTGGACCGCTGCTCGCTGGCCTCGTCCGACAGCTTCTGCAGCTCTGCCCACCTCCACCACCACCACCACCACGGGCACCGTCACCGCGGTGGCAGCGGCTACTGTCACCAGCACCTCCACCAGAGTCTGGGCCAGAGCCAAGGGTACCAGCACCGGCACCTGATCAGCTCCTGCAAGGGCCGCTGCCCTGCCTCCTACACCCGCTTTACCACCGTGCTGAAGCACGAGCGGGCGCAGCAGGAGGAGGGCCGCGGCGGGGCCGCACCCCCGCGCCGGCCCCCGCCTGGCGATTCGGGCCTCGCCAAGCTGGCCTTCCTGGTAAGCCCCGTGCCTTTCCGCAGGAGGCGGGGCTCCCCTCCCGCCCCGCGCTGCCACGCCCGCCGCAGGCCGGACGCGTCCGTCTACGAGGCCCTGGACGCCGCCCTGCAGGACATTTACGAGCACATACGGGCGGAGAAGGGGCTGGGGCCGGCCCGCCTGCCGGACGACAGCATCCTGCGCCGCCTCCTGGAGGAGCTGCTCCCGGACGTCCCCGAGAGGAGCTCCTCGTTGCGGGGTCGGAGGGCGGGCCGCACCACCACCTCCTCCTCCTCCTCCTCCTCGCACTCCCACCAGCCTCACCACGGTGCCTCCTGCCAGCATCCGCACCGCGCGGACCCCGCCGACGACGACCGGCGCGCGAGCGCAGCCTACCGCTCAGGTGTAGCAGCGCAAGCTCCTCCCCGCTCACCGAGAGCCCCCGACCCCGTCCTTTCAGACCTTGCCGTTGTTACTGAAACACTTGCCTCTTCTCTACCAGGCAAGGACGCACGGTGTCACCGACGCCAAGCTGCTTGAGTGCTAACGGCTCCCCCTTGTGGAGAATCAGCGCTGATCTATGAGGGGTTTTCACATCTCGAGTTGAAAGGAAGGTGTTAACCACGCTTCCTTTCTTCGAGGAAAGGTGCTAATCGCCTTTGATCTTTTACGCGGCGCGTTTCAGGCTGTGTGCCGTGAAAAAACGGGCGAGTCACGTTAAGCACGTGAGGGGGGGGGGGGTACGGGCGTCTCCGTTACGTGTGTCCGACGTTTGGTGGAAAAGAGGCAGAAGCAGCATGTCGCGTTCGCAGCGCGTGTGGTAGAGGCATGCTAAGTCCTGTATGGTACGTGTGATATTTCGTTTTGGTTCATCGTTTGGTTTTTTTTGTTTGTTTGGGGTTTTTTTTTCCATTTATAGATGGAATGCGATTGGCGGTAATTGTTTAATATTGATTTACGTTGAATGTTTATTTTTGTTTGCTTGTGGATAAACGTTTTTCCAGTTGCTTCCGGCATAGCACCTTTCATCAATTTTGTGTGTGTGTGTGTGTGTGTGTGTGTGTGTGTGTGTGTGTGTGTGTGTGTGGGGAGAGAGAGCTTTGGAGTGTTCACAGAAATGTGTTGAAGCAATTGGAAAATAATCTAGCCCCCTGTACTCTTTTTTTTTGTTTGTTTGTTTGTTTTTTTAATTGCTGTATCCAGGTCTTTATTCATCTGTCTGAAATCTGTCAGTGAAATAAACATCTTGGGTTGCCCTTCTTTGTTGTTGTCAGCCACTTTGTTTTTACCAGTGCTTCACCTTTCACCTCTCACCCCTCACAAGACCATCATGTGCGTGCAAATCATATCGTCATAGCAGCTGATGCACCGTGCACCTTTGACCTGTGTGTGTGTGTCTTTGTCTGTCTGTGTGTGTGATTTTCAGATCAGGGCTCTGATGCTGGTTCCCACACTGCTCAGAACAGAAGACTTACTCCAGATCGAGAGGTAATATGGCCTATAAAACACATGTACTTATAGGGACTTATGAGAGCAGACTTCGTGAATATTTCCACAGAAGTGTTTAATTCCACAGTTCATCTGATTGATTTAACCATGTGTATCTATCAGGAACTGGTAGACCCCTTTTCCTGAAGTAACCCTGACCTGATGTGAATTTTGATAACTTCGGTAATTAAATTTGCGAATGTAATGAGGGGCAGTGGTTAAGGTACACGACTAGTAATCAGAAGGTTGCCGGTTGGAGCCCCACCACTGCCAAGTTGCCACTGTTGGACCCCTGAGCGAGACCCTTAACCCTCAAGTTAATTTATTATTATATCAAATTCTACTACTACTACTACTACTACTACTACTAATAATAATAATAATAATAATACAGCCAAATGGTAGACGACCATTTAGAAGATCCAGACTACGAGAAGTCCTGATGATTGCATTGCTCTGTGTGGCACTGGGGACATGTTGGAGCTCGGTGTTGGGGGATGGGCAGAGAGCTGATGACCTCTCTGCTTGTCTCCTAGGTGTCCTCTAAGCAGATGACATATCTTATATTATCTTCTCTCCTCCATCAGAGACAGACTGCCAGGGCCATTTATGATTTTAAAGCTCAGACCAGCAAGTGAGTATGAGCGCCACTGACTGCACCTTTAATTTCAGACGCATGCATAAGGCATTGTGTCCTCGGTTTTTTCCTTGGGTACCTAGCACATGGTTGTGCTTTGTTTTTTTACACACACACACACACACTCACTCCAAGCTGTGAGTTGTTCAGATTCTTCTATAATGGTGCCTTTAATAACGTCTTTGCATGGTTGCCCGTCTGTGGATCAATACTGCGCACGCTTACAGCAAACGGGCAACAAGAGAAACATTTCACAGTTCACTGTAGCTTGTGAATATTAAAGGGCAGTTACACTGTATGTTTGTAGTTAATGACTATAGCTGTGTATATATGGTGGTAGAACTATTGGTCAAGTCCAGAGATATAACGTGTGTGTGTGTGTGTGTGTGTGTGTGTGTGGTTTATAGGGAGCTCTCATTTAAAAAGGGGGATGCCGTCAACATCATCAGACAGATCGACAGCAACTGGTACGAAGGAGAGCACAGAGGACAAATTGGAATTTTCCCCATCTCTTACGTAGAGGTGTGTGTGTGTGTACATGGCCATTATAATCTCTCCCTCTAGTGCCTTATAATCACTAATGTTCTCATGTCCTGTATCTCTCTCCCTCTCTCTCTCTCTCTCTCTCTCTCCCTCCCCCCTCTCTCTCTCTCTCTCTCTCTCCCTCCCTCCCCCCCCCTCTCTCTCTCTCTCTCTCTCTCTCTCTCTCTCTCTCTCTCTCTCTCTCTCTCTCTCTCTCTCTCTCTCTCTCCCTCCCCTCTCTCTCTCTCTCCCTCCCCTCTCTCTCCCTCCCCTCTCTCTCCCTCCCCTCTCTCTCTCCCTCCCCTCTCTCTCTCTCTCTCTCCCTCCCCTCTCTCTCTCTCTCTCCCTCCCCTCTCTCTCTCTCCTTCTCCCTCTCCCTCCCCTCTCTCTCTCTCTCCTTCTCCCTCCCTCTCTCTCTCTCTCTCTCCCTCCCTCTCTCTCTCCTGCTCCCTCTCCCTCTCTCTCTCTCTCAGAAGGTAGTATCTCTGGAGCAGAAGCAGCCAGTCCGTCCTCCTCCCCCTGCTCAGGTCAGGGAGATGGGGGAGGCTGTGGCTCGATACAATTTCAACGCAGACACCGGTGTAGAGCTGTCACTGAGGAAGGTACACACACACACACACACACACACACACACACACGAGACACCGGTGTAGAGCTGTCACTGAGGAAGGTACACACACACACACACGAGACACCGGTGTAGAGCTGTCACTGAGGAAGGTACACACACACACACACACACACACACACGAGACACCAGTGTAGAGCTGTCACTGAGGAAGGTACACACACACACACACGACACCACTGTAGAGCTGTCACTGAGGAAGGTACACACACACACACACACACACACACACACACACGACACCACTGTAGAGCTGTCACTGAGGAAGGTACACACACACACACACGACACCAGTGTAGAGCTGTCACTGAGGAAGGTACACACACACATGACACCAGTGTAGAGCTGTCACTGAGGAAGGTACACACACACACACACACACACACACACACACGACACCAGTGTAGAGCTGTCACTGAGGAAGGTACACACACACACACGACATCAGTGTAGAGCTGTCACTGAGGAAGGTACACACACACGACACCAGTGTAGAGCTGTCACTGAGGAAGGTACACACACACGACACCAGTGTAGAGCTGTCACTGAGGAAGGTACACACACACACGACACCAGTGTAGAGCTGTCACTGAGGAAGGTACACACACACACGACACCAGTGTAGAGCTGTCACTGAGGAAGGTACACACACACACGACACCAGTGTAGAGCTGTCACTGAGGAAGGTACACACACACACGACACCAGTGTAGAGCTGTCACTGAGGAAGGTACACACACACACGACACCAGTGTAGAGCTGTCACTGTGGAAGGTACACACACACACGACACCAGTGTAGAGCTGTCACTGAGGAAGGTACACACACACACGACACCAGTGTAGAGCTGTCACTGAGGAAGGTACACACACACACGACACCAGTGTAGAGCTGTCACTGAGGAAGGTACACACACACACGACACCAGTGTAGAGCTGTCACTGAGGAAGGTACACACACACACGACACCAGTGTAGAGCTGTCACTGAGGAAGGTACACACACACACACGACACCAGTGTAGAGCTGTCACTGAGGAAGGTACACGCGCACACACACACACGACACCACTGTAGAGCTGTCACTGAGGAAGGTACACGCGCACACACACACACGACACCACTGTAGAGCTGTCACTGAGGAAGGTACACACACACACACACGACACCACTGTAGAGCTGTCACTGAGGAAGGTACACACACACACACACGACATCAGTGTAGAGCTGTCACTGAGGAAGGTACACGCGCACACACACACACGACACCACTGTAGAGCTGTCACTGAGGAAGGTACACACACACACGACATCAGTGTAGAGCTGTCACTGAGGAAGGTACGCGCGTACACACACACACACACACACACACACACACACACGACACCACTGTAGAGCTGTCACTGAGGAAGGTACACACACACACACACACACACACGACACCACTGTAGAGCTGTCACTGAGGAAGGTACACACACACACACACACACACACACGACACCACTGTAGAGCTGTCACTGAGGAAGGTACACACACACACACACACACACGACACCACTGTAGAGCTGTCACTGAGGAAGGTACACACACACATACACACACACACGACACCACTGTAGAGCTGTCACTGAGGAAGGTACACACACACACACACACACACGACACCAGTGTAGAGCTGTCACTGAGGAAGGTACACACACACACACACGACACCAGTGTAGAGCTGTCACTGAGGAAGGTACACACACACACATATGACACCAGTGTAGAGCTGTCACTGAGGAAGGTACACACACACACACACACACACACACACACACACACACACACACACGACATCAATGTAGAGCTGTCACTGAGGAAGGTACATACACCACACATGATACCTGAAGAAAGTACACACATACAGACACACATGACACCAATGTAGGACTGTCACTGAGGAAGGTACACACGCACTCACATACCCGCACACTCACACACTATCTGGGTTTAGACACATTCATGTTTCCTGTCCTGCGAGACAAGCACTCCTGAATCCTACATCACTAATAAACACACATTCATGTTCTATGTCCATATACATGTAGATGCTAGTAGACATCTACTCAGTCATCTACTCAATATGTAATATATATAAGAACCACATGGACACACAAAGTAACCAATTTCAGTGTGTGTGTGTGTGTGTGTGTGTGTGTGTGTGTGTGTGTGTGTGTGTTACAGGGAGAGAAGGTGATCTTGCTGAGGAAGGTGGATATGAACTGGTTTGAGGGGAGGATCCCTGGCTCCAATAAGCAGGGGATATTCCCCGTGTCATACGTTGATGTCATCAAAGGGTCTCCTTCCAAGAGCCCTGGTCGCCATGGAGACAAGCAAAGGGTGAGTGTGTTCTGGTTATAATTAGCCTCTCCAAATCCACCATACAAACGCACAGTGCTGATGAGAAAATCTAAAGCACGTTAGCTTAACATAGAACAGTACCGAGTGCAGCGTGTGAAATAACATTTGACCAAATTTAAAATACAAACACACGTTCCTCGTACTGGCTGCATGCTGTGATAAAGGGAGTGGTCTCTGAGGCCTCAGAGGGGCCCTTACAAACGTTCGCATAAATTGTGCAAATGAAAAGTCCACTGTGAGCATCAAAGGCGTTCACGCTATCTGCTAGCTAGCAGTTATTGTTAATCTTGCTCTCACGAGAACAGCTCAGCGAAATAACAAAATAATAATTCTGGTATTGGTCTTAGAAAAGGTAAACAAATGTTTTTAAAAAATGTAATTTCAACAGTTACGCCGGTCTTGCTTCTTTTACTAAATTGTAGAACATACACAATACACACACAGACGCGCGTGCACACACAAACCTGTATACGCTGCACTTAACACTAAACTCTGCTAAAAATGTGACACAAACTGCTTTTTAGAGTGTATATACCTTTAAAAGGCAGCATTTTGGTAGTGGTCCGAGAGATTCCTGTGCGTGTTCCCGAGATTGTTTGGGAGTTTTTTTGGAAGTGGGAAGAGTGTTCCAAAGAGTCAAGCAGCAACCTCTGTGCTTTTGAAATAAAATCCGGCAGAAATATGCCAGAACTAGTTTTGCCAATGTCGTTAAATGCTTTCATACCAAAATTAGCAAAGGTTTTTTTTTTACTGTGGTGAAAAGAAGAAAGGTTGCGATCCTGTTAGTTTTTTAATTATTTCTGTCACACTTGCTTTTTTTCTCTCCTTGCTTCTTTCTCTCTCTCTCTCTCTGTCCTGCTCTCTCTCTCTCTCTCTCTCTCTCTCTCTCTCTCTCTCTCTCTCTCTCTCTCTCTCTCTCTCTCTCTCTCTCTCTGTCCTGCTCTCTCTCTCACTCTCCTGCTCCCTCACTCTCTCTGTCCTGCTATCTCTCTCTCTCCGTCCTGCTCCCTCACTCTTTATCTTTCTCTCCCTGTACCCCCCCTCCCTCTCTCTCTCCCTCTCTCTCTCTCTCTCTCTCTCTCTCTCTCTCTCTCTCTCTCTCTCTCTCCCTCTCTCAAAGTCCTTTCCCGGTTCCCCTTCTCTGCTGTCTCATGCTGTCTCTGCCCCCTGGCCCAGCCTCCAAGTAGTCACCAGCGAATGGCTGTCCCTTACGCTGGGTGTCTCCACCCCTTCTCCCAGTATCACCCCAGTCCCACCCACTCCTCCACCCCTTCCCAGCATCCTTCACTGCGCAAGCCCCATACCGCCCACCCCCCCGGTACGAGGCCTCACCCCCCCACCGCGAAGCTCCACCCTAAACCGCATCCCTGTTCTCAAGCAAGAAACCATCTCGTGGGCGTCCTTTACGACCCCGCCTCCATCCCCGCCTCCTCTTCCACCCGTGTCCCCGCCTCTCACATGTAGCTCCACCTCTTCTGGCACAGATCGCTCCCACCCCCTTTACAATAGGGACAGCTTCGCAGCCACACAGGCAGCCAAAAGACTGACCTCAGATCTGAACCGAGAGCTGTGCATCACAGAAGCAGAGGAGAACGATGCTAAAACACTGACTGGAGAACAGTGGACCCTGGGGCGCGCAAGGAAGCAGTCAGACCCGCATGGCGAACTCCTGTCCATGTTCCCGAATAAACGGCGACACCAGGACGTCGAGAGGATGTGTGGCCATATGCTGCCCGCCAAAAAGTCACCCACCACTTTGGCGAACCAATTGAAAACCTTAGCGGACTTGCAGGTGCCACCTGATCGCTCAGCTTTGGAGAGACCCCTGCCTGTCAGTTTGATCAGTGACCCAGAAAGCCCAGCAGACAGAGATGATGAGATCTACAGCGAAGAGACTGTGACACTCCTGTCTGGTGTGCTCAGCGTTTCCTCGGAGCCAGTTCCAGAGAGCTTTGGTCCGGCACTTCCTGAGCTGTACATACAGGAAGAGGGAGACAAGCCAATCAGATCTCCCGCATCCACTTGTATAAGCAGTGATTTGAGACCAGAGGTAGATCTTGCAGTATGACACCATAATTTACCTACCGTCATCTGTCTGTCTGTCTGTCTGTCTGTCTAGTCATCATGTATTGTTTCCAAGTTTATCCTTTTAAAGTGTTAAGCCTTTCTGTTGAATACAATCTAAAAGCTATTACACAGGGATTGTGTTTTACTATACTGGAGAAGCGTGCGTGCGTGCGCGCGTGCGTGTGTGTGTGTGTGTGTGCGCGCGTGCGTGCGTGCGTGTGTGTGTGTGTGTGTGTGCGCGCGTGCGTGCGTGTGTGTGTGTGCGTGTGTGTGTGTGTGTGTGAGGAGTAACTAGCACTGTCCTCCTTGCTAGGCTGATGTTCACGGCCCGCTGCAGCCTCGGTCGCCCCTCTCCGCTCCTCCCCTGCTCCCCTGCTGCGCTCCGCCGCGGTCGTGGAGCCCAGCCGCTCTCCTCTCTTCTTCTCCCCCTCCTGCCCCCGCGGCCTCCCGTCTGCCGTCCCCTCGCTCTCCCCCTCTCCGGCCCGCCTTTCTCCCTTCCTCTCCGTGCTCCTCCCCTCCCCCTTTCTTTCTCACTTCTCTCCCCTCCTCTCACCGCAGTCTCTTCCCTCCTCCTCCTCCCTCCCTCTCTTCTCCCCCCTTCTCTTGCTCCCCTCTCCGCTCCTCGTCGCCGCCCCTCCCCGCCACTCCTCCACCCCTGTACCCCTCACGGCAGCCTCTCCTCCCCCCCATCGCCGCGTCGCCCCCCTCCTCCTCTCCATCACCTCCCGCCTCCCCCGTGCCTCCTCCTGGGGCAGCGGCGTCTCCCACGACCCCCCCTCCTGGTTCCCCCCTCCTCCCCCCCTCCTCTGCTCCTCTCCGTTCTGCGTCTCCTCCCCCCTCTGCCTCCACCCCTCAGCCCCAACCCCCGGATCTCTCTGGCACTCCTCTGTGCTCCGCTCATCTTTCCACTCGTCTATCTGTTCCCCCTCTATCACCTCGCTCACAGCTCCGCTCTCCTCAGATTAAGGTAAAACAAGACAGAACAAGCGTGTGTGTGTGTGTGTGTGTGTGTGTGTGTGTGTGTGTGTGTGTGTGTGTGTGTGTGTGTGTCATGGGCATGTGTTGGAGTCTGCAGGTGTTTGGTACTGTGAATAGAAGATTTGTGGAATTAATTAGCACAAGCAGAGGCATGTGTGGGGCATGTGCTTGAGTGTTAAATTAAGTGCTAAATTAACAAGTGTGTGTGTGTGTGTATGTGTGTGTGATGACTTTCCTAAGTAAGACAGCTTGTGTGTTGGTGTGCCGCGAGCTTGTTCGGTGCCTGGACCCCTTAAGCGCTCGTAGCTTTAACCCCCGTATGGCAGATCGCTGGAGCAGGTTAGCAGTTCAGGACCTTCATGCTTCACTCCCCTGTCCTGCAGCGATCTGTCCACGTCGGTCCCTCCGGGCCACAAGGCTGTTCATGCTCCGGATCACGGCCGACGTAACACTACTGACGTGAGCTCGGAACCCTTGCACCGATGCGGCGAGTGACACTAACGCCACCGCACGTGGGGCGAGACGCAGCTTCTTACGCCCGCCGCCCCCCGGCTGTGACTCTTGCAGAGCGTTTCTAAGCAGGAGGCGATGGTGGAAGGCAAGCCGCCACGTAGCCCCGTCACCACCAGGAGGCGCTGCGCATCCCCCGCGTTTTCCGCCAGCAGGGCACGCAGGGTAGGACGGAGTGTGCAGTGACGCTTGCAGCCGTGCAGGCTGGGAAATGGAGCCCCCCCCCCACACACACACACACACACACACACACACACACACACACACACATACACTCGCAGATCCCCTTTCTACCTGTGCATGTGTAACACGCTACGGTGTCCCAGGAAATACAAGCTTGTTGCTTTGGTGCTACTTATAAAATTGAATTTGCACAAAACCAATGCCTCTGTTCTTGCGTTCGGAGTGATGGATCTGTTACAGGCACGGACCGTCTACACGATGGAGCTACGAAATACTGATGCTCTTTCTCTCTCCCTCTCTCACTTCCTCTCTCCGTTTTCTCTCCCAGAGGATGATGCAGGATTCCTCCCATGGATCTGGAGAGCCGTAAGTGACGTCGTCTTATGCTGTACCGTCGATGACACATTCCAGCATGTTGGCCATGTCATGACAATGTGCTGCGTAGAGCTCCAGGTGGATTTTATCAATATTGCAGGAGCGTAAATATAATCCCAGTTCTGATAAAGTTGGGACAGTATAGAAAATGCAATTTAAAACAAAGAGTGACCTGTAACTACTGTTCACCCTGTACTATACCTAAAACACCATCGCAAACACCTACCCTTGGGTGCAATACATTTAACACTTATACACCCAAATACCTTACAGATATATAATTTCATATCTGTAACACAGTTTATAACCCAGTGGGTGTGAGCGTGTTCAACTATGTCCCTCAAAGGGGTGGGTTGTGGCCAAGGTGTTGGAGAGAGAAAAAAAACCCACCATAACAACATATTGTATAATATTTTACTTTATGAATATAATTAGATTTTTGAAATGCAAATATATGGAAATTTTAAATATATGAATATGTATGATATGAACATTTCAAATCTGATGACCACAACACATTCCAAAACACTGGAACAATCGCGTTTACCATTGTGGAACACCTTTTCTTTCGATAATACACATATTATGTGTTTGGGTATTGAAGACAGCCGTTCATTAAGTTTAGTGGGTGGAATTTTCCAGCACGAATATCGTTGGCCATGCAGTTTCGCGGGCCTTCACTACCACTACCAACAGGCAGGTATTCACACACGCCGGCCTTTACGCCTGCCGTGATTTGAACTGTCTAGTCCTCTTCTGCCTGAAGAACATGACAGCTTTTTTAAAACTGAACTCGTGGGGCCGCGAAACGCTCTCCCGCGGCGCTACCGTCCGTCTCGGACAAGACGGTGTCCTGAGGCGTCGCTGACCCTTCCGCACAGTGGTGATGTACAGTTTCTTCTCTGAGCATTAAAGCCAGAGCTCACAGCAGTGAATGGTGTTGATGGACAAAGGTTTAATGGAATATTGCCGAGCCCATGCCGTGATATCCTGCATCAATGCACGGTCCCTTGTAGGACTTCTGAGGGATGTGATGTCCGCCACATTATTGGTTCACAGCCCTGCTCTTCACGCACTGAGATTTGACCAGATTCTTGAATCTTCACATCTCCTGTTTCACATCAATCAGCTTGTTCACATCATGCGGTTAACACTTCCTGGTTCACATCTCGTCTGTACATCATTGCAACCTATCAAATGTTTATTTTTTTTCTCACCTTTTTTCAAAAGTGTTGCAGGTGTCAGTTTTAGCATAAACCTTTACCTTTAAAAAAATACTGAAGCCGTTTAGTTAAAGCATGAAATATCCTGCCTTTATCTTCCTAAAGTAAGTCAAAGTAAAACTACAAATTACTGCTTTTCCCTGTTTATTTGCATTTTTAGTTTGTCCCAACTATTTCGGTACTGGGGCTGTATATTTTTTTTAAGAACAGAAGAGTGTATATGGCTAATACCGCCACTTTAAAGCCCTCTCGCTCACCTGGCCAGGTTCCAGGCCGTGTACGACTACCGGCCGCGCAACGAGGATGAGTTGGAGCTTCGGGCCGGCGACATGGTGGACGTGGTGGAGAAGTGTGACGACGGCTGGTTCGTAGGTGCGTGAACCGCACCGCGTAACACGCACGTGACCTGCATGCGCCATATTCAGAGGAGATGGTAATTCAGCATAAATTGGTTACCATCTTGGAGGCTTTGCTACGCTGTGATTTTTTATTTTTTTTTTTTGTGAAGTCCAGGACCTGGCTGAACTCCAGCCAGTCTGCATGTCATGTCACGTTCACACATCTCAAAGCTGTTGTATAGGGATGGTGTTACTATATCGGAATTGTGTGTGAGCATGTGAGAAGAGTCACTGTAGCACTGTCCTCCTCGCTGGGTTGATGTGTAGTTTGTGTTCGGTTACCTGGCAGAAGCAGGTTTGGAGCTGGAACAGAACAAAAGTGTCCCTGATTGTGAATCTGAAAACCCCGTTGGTACTGCTATACAGCTGCTTCCCCGTTACCATTATTACTGTTAGCATTACCGTTACCATTACCGTTAATGTTAACATTACTGTTACCACTATTAATGTTACTGTTACCGTTACTGTTACCGTCCCTTTGGTATATTACTGTGCCATTACCGTCCCAGTGCCGTGCTAACACACCTGGATCAAATCCCAATGTTTAGCACTGCTATCAAACATGGCAGGAAGGCAGACCCACTCCCAACCGCTCGTAGCCGCTTAGAACCAGCCACAGGGGCTGGCGGTGTTCACGGCTGCGGCCAGCAAGTCGGGTCTAAGCAGTTACATCTGCTTACTGTGCCCCACTCCTCGCCACAGAATGGTGTTAACTGCCTCAATTATGGTCGAACCTCCTGAGGGCCAGAACTAAGCCAGGAACAGCCATGATAAAATCAAGCGCAGTTCAGGTCTGTTGCCAGCACGGAACAGCGGAATTCTCAGCGTTCCACCTGGCAGGGTAATTGTCACTCTGTGCTGGTGTGGCTGGATATTATGTGCAGTAAGAGCCAATTAGCAGAGGTAGTAAGTTTAGTTTAGGTGTAAGATGGATTTCATTTGTTTTCCCAGCACATTTTTCCACAAGTTAATTCTGACTTCATGTTTCCTGTCTTCTCCCCCTGTTCTTAATTCCATCTTGATCCTTTCACTTCCTTCTTCTTATTATTCTGTTCCGTCTCCTTCTCCGATTCTGTAGGGACGTCTCGGAGGAGCAAGCAGTTTGGAACCTTCCCAGGAAACTACGTTAAGCCACTTTAACGACGATCTCAGCACAACCATGGCTACCCTGAAGCCTTTCCTTACAGGGCCAATGTGGAACCTCAACCGTGTGTGTGCGCGTGCGTGCGTGAATTTCTGTGTGCTTTCTTATGCGTGTGTGCATTTGTATTCTCACGCAAAAACATGTTTTAGCACTAGTCATCTTTACACAGACTCCTCCAATGAACTTGTTTTTTTATTTGATAAAACAGAAATTTGGGTTCATCTGAAGGTGCGGCTTCCTTCCTGCAGCAGAAATTAACTTTGTGGTACACGCTCTGTTCTCATTATTACACATTATTTATTAGTGGTGATATTTTCCAATAAGCAATATTTTCCTTCAGAAGATATGGGCATACGAGGTGGAAAATTGTCTGATCAGGACAAGGTTTCAAAAAAGAGGGTGGGTGGGTGGGTGGGGGTGTGTGTGTGTGTGTGAGAGACCACGTCGCGTAGGAGCGTTCAGAGCGCACGTGGAGATAGTTGGGTTTTAAGCGAAATAATACGATTAGCGTCAAAGCAATAATGAGACACGTGCAACTCAGATATGAATTCCTTCTACGTTAAAACACACAGACACAGTGTCCTTAACTGGCCCCAACAGGAACAACGATGTCCGTGTATTTGCAGTGCTTCAGAATATGGGTACGACGGCGTCAACCAAAACAACGTTCGCCGCATAGAAATTCCTTGAACAATCATTAAGTATGTATTGGAGCGCACAAAATACGTTGGCTTTCTGAATTACGCTATGCGTTTTGGGGTAATTTTCTGATATGACACTAAAGGACATACTTTCCTGTATATACAAGAGAATGTTATGAATATCTTGGGTTTTAGTGATTGTCAGTCAAGTGGGCTGGTAGCTGGTTATAAATATGAAAACGTCTGAAGGTAGTGGTAACTTTCTCTACTGCTAGAGAAAGTTGGGGGGGGGTGGAAAAAAAGCATTTCGATGGAAGAAAAGTGTTCCCTTTTTCCAGGTTCTCTCTGTCATTCTTTTATTTCGTGCACCGCTGTTCCAGCGTGTGGCGAAGTTATCACAAAATTCAGTTTGTGAGGGGGGAAAAAAGGATGTCAGAGTGGTTTGCAGTCTGATAACTGGTGTTTTATAATGTGTGCATTTATCATTGTTTAACTTTTATCAGAAAGGTCAAGTTTAGTTTTCAAAGGGCTCTGATATTAAAAAGGAACATTATTCAGTGTTCAGAGGATTTTCTGCACATGACATGAAGAGTAGGTTCACTGTATTAAATTAATGTATTGTTTTGTTTTCCTCTGCTTTGTGTGTGTGTGTGGACCCGAAAAGTTACCAATCTTTAAAGCACCTTAAATTAGAAATGCTGCAAGTTTTCTGCACTCTTTGATTTGTTTGCTTTCATAGACTGCACCATTCTGTTTGCTTGCTTGCTTGTTTGTTTTTATTGACATATTACATTGTGCTGATGAGCTCCACCTGCTTTATAAAGTCCGTCTTTGCACTCATCGCTTTGAGTTTCATTTCATTTCATTATCGTGGCCTCTCCTGTATTCCCTCCAAACACACACACACACACACAACCAAAACAAAACGCTACGCAAACATTCAGCAGCGTACTGTTTTTTTTAGCCACCGGGCGGCTTGAGTTACGAGATCGTTTCACTTCCCTGTGTATACTTAATAACTTTAGAATTAACAGACACGCATTCGTGCTTCTATGTGTCCCTTTAAAGGGCAGAAGTGAAACCCCTCTCTCTCTCACACACACAAACACTCTCTCTCTCTCTCTCTCTCTCTCTCTCTCTGTCTCTATCAGTTCGGTATGTAATAAATTTCTTCTCGCTGCTCAGGCTTTAAGTGTTTGTTGTGAAGCCGACAGCTCTCCAGAACTGGAGTAGCCCTGGCTTCAGGGAACCTTGTCCAAATTTGTGCTTAGGTCCCAAATATGCTTGGCTATAATCTTCTAAATTTACGACCTGCCTTCACGTAATGGCGTGTGACGGCGCTTTTACACTGATCCCGTTCACAGCCACTTTATACTGCTTCACCTACGTATTTGTACTGTTTTCAGTGTGTGTGAGAGAAATAGAGAAACAACTAGAAGAAGGTGCCAGTGAAACTCTGAAAACAATCGCATTCGGACACTGCCAAAGCCATTTAGATATTTCTGAAGGGCTCCAAATTCCAGTAATGACGCTTGTGATTGGCCGGTGCCCAAAGGCCTTGAGGAAACAAACCAATCCAGCAGGCTGGAATTTGACTAATTAACTTGCCTTTCCAAGTTTACATTGCTACTCTACAGACACTTGGAAGCAGAGGTTTGGGTCATAACGTTTTATTCTTCGATTTTTTTTCCCCCTTAGTGCCGTCTCAGAACAGGTCAGGACAAAAAAAGTGTGTTTGTCTGTGAGAGAAACACTCGGTTTACGTGAGAGGGCAGACGGAGACGAGGAAAGACAAACCTCCGCCCGACGGAACATTCTGGGCAGAGGGAGGGAGAAAAGTTACGGAGGTGAAGAGGGAGGGACCGGGAGAAGGCGATAGATCATCTTAGGGCACTGAGGGGAAAGGAAGAGAGTTACAGGTCGTTAAAGAAAGGAGAGAGAGAGAGAGAGAGAAAGAAAAGAAAGAAAGAAAGAAAGAAATGAGGGAGGGAAGAAAAGAGAGAGGGAGAGCCGAAGAATGCGTGCGTGAGCCGCTCCGCAGCTGCGTCTGCGTGTCTCACCAAATAAGGACAGGCAGAGCAGCGCTGCACCCTCCAGGTTCCCACAGGCACCCCGGCCTGCCCCGCGGCGGGCAAGGGCGCCCGGGAACGGGGCTTCTGTGGGAATGTTTCTGTCTAAGACACTTAACCTCCTGCACTGGCCCGTGTAACTAAAGAGTGAAAATCCCCCACAGTGATGTATTTACGCTCAAAGTCCATCTCGGGGGTAAAGCTGTTTTGTGAAAGTCTTGCGTCACACATCGTGAGTTTGTGCCAAATACGTCTTATATCGATGTTTGTCACGGTTCTTGTTTGCTGCAAGTTGTATTTGCAGTTGCATCGTTGATCCTTAGTCGCTTACTGTTTGTTGTCATGTGTAAGAAGGATAGAACTGGTCCCAGAACAGCGGGCACGGTGTTGTGCTTATTAGTGTTTGTTAGGTTTTCAAGCATAGAAGTGGAGAAGAAGGCTAGAGAGTGATTGACTAAAGAGGTAAAGTGATAGAAAGAGGGATGGGGGAGAGAGAGATAGAGAGAGATAAAGTTTTAAAGCTACGATGTCCCTGGGTACTCTATCCTGGGAGGTGTGCTCTCTCGTCTACTTTAAAGGGACAAAACGCAGTACACTCCACCATTCCACTGGGGAGGTTCTATACTCTCACACACACACACACACACACAGAGAATTGTTTTCTGAGAGGGACTCATACAGATACTCACAGAGGATATGCCACACTGTGTTGTGTTGGATGGACCGGCCCCGTGGGGCTTTCGTCTTATCGGAGGAAAGGACTTTAACCAGCCTCTAACTATTGCCAAGGTGAGTGTTGGGGGGGGGGGGGGGGGCGTGTTGGGGGGGGGGGGGGTGAATGATGGATATTGGGTTAAATAAGAATTATATTTTAGCTGTGATCACTTAAAATATTTGGATTTTGCGTGCATGCACGCGCATATATTCTAAAACCTCGCCCACCTGCTTACATGTCCGTTAATATCTGATTCACATATATAGCAACCTACACCAGACGCACTTGCACGCAAAAAAAAAAAACATTCATTACTGCGAAGCTTGCGACGGCGACAGCTGAAATAATAATCTCTGTTAAGGCGAGAGGGCGCTCGCCGACCCTGGGTGGTGTCCAATAATAAGTGAGCGCCGTCCCGGAATGCTCACTTTGAAAGCATACTCGCATGCTCCGCTCCTACTAGCACAGATAAAGAGTGATGCATGAGCCGTCATGTAGGATAGAGTTCTTAGTAGGATAAAGTAAAACCTAAGCCACACTAAATTTAGTTTGCGCGTGTGTGTGTGTTTCTAAAAGCACTGCGAGTGAATCATAAGAAAGGCAGCATCGGAGCACTTGCACCTGTTGTCGGTGGATGACTGCTTACTTTAAGCAAACGACAGAAATGGATGGACAGATGGACGAGTGCATAGAGAAAGGATGGATAGATGTTTTAAATGGATTCGCGCTCACGTCAGGTGAAAGGAACACGTCATTCAGTGTTTTGACGCGAGCTGTCTCTGCACGAGTCTGTGAAACCATCCGGAAAATGAGCAAACCAATGCATTAATCACAAGTACCACACTGTGGGGGGGGGACTTTGATATTTACAACAACGACCTCGCCCTTTCGATCTTAAGTCCATGTTTACGTGACTAACCGACAGCTCGGTATTCGCATACGGTTTGACAAGACGATGCTAGTCTGTCCGCGTGAGCGTTTACAGCTGCCGTTCTGGAGAGTCGCGCAGCTCTAATGAGGTTTGGCTCGCGGCGCCTTCTACCCACGCGCTTCAGCGCGACTCTGAACCGCTTCCGGCTCCAGCACGCAGCCATTTTTGGTCAAAAGCCCCCCACCTATCTCTCTCTCTCTCTCTCTCTCTCTCTCTCTCTCTTTTGCTTTTGTACTATCTCAGTCCTTTTATTGACTGCACTGCATATTTTACGCAGGATTGCTTATAGAACAAGAAACTAGATAGGAAGGACTCAAAGTACTCTGAGATGCTTTAAGACCCAAAACTAAGATTGGCTGTGTCACGCTTAATCTAGCAGAAGAGTGGCGCCTGCTAATTAAACAAAAGGCCACACATAAACCAGTAAGACCAGTAACCACACGGCATATCAAATGCAGCTAGCGATAGTTCAGTTTTGTTTCTGCATGGTTTCACTCTCAAAGTGACCTTGTCGGTGTAGAAGTGCACACATGACAACACAAACATGATGGCGGGCGTGAGGTCTAGAGTTCTGGCTTCCATCTGTGAATTCTGTCCCACTGAGAATTCGAAATCTGGAAGCTAAAACATGTCTAACTCCATTTATAACTCCATTTATAAACGCACTTTCAGTGTGTTTCTGAAATCCTGCTGAGCCAACGCGGTGTGTATGACCGCGGCATGCCTGAAGCAGAAACACGTCCACTACAGGGGTTACAGTGGGAGTCGTGTTCTTTCCATTGCATGTCACGTCTCGGTCGCGTGAGGCCCCTGAACCGGGGCTATTCACGGAACGGCTGCCTGCGAGAGCTTCGATCGTTCCTTCGAGTTCACACAAGGTCCTTGTGCTCTTTAACGCACACCCCCCCCCCCCCCCGCCCCTTGAGGAAACCCAGCTGGGATGGGGGATGAGAGACGAGAAGAAAGGAATGGAACCACTCCCCCTCGCTTTCATAACGAGGTCACCTCCCCTGCCTGACCCTTCTCGTGACACACCACGTCATCTGCGATCGGGTTCAGGTCATGATTGCAGCCTCTGTTCTGCGGCAGCGAGGGGTGGGCGTCGAACCCAGGGGCCGAGATGATGCATTCACACCCCCACCCTCAAGGAAGGATGACTTTTAAAGCCTCCGTGTAGATAACATCAGAGTCCTCAGGGGACTGAGCAACGCGTGATTTAGTGATTGAATCCTCCGTCTCTTCCATCTATGAGTAAATCAGGTGTGTTCAGGAAGCACCAAAACGAGCAGTGGCCTGGACACCTTCAATGTGCCTATCCTGCACATGACCCCGTCGTGCGCGGGCACACATGACCCACAGGCGATGCAGACCGAGAGGCCACGCCTCTGACAGTCTGTCAGAGTTCGTCTGGAGATTGTTATTCTGTTTACAGAGAAAAACAGCACACAAATGTGCACATAACAGTAAGGGGGAGGGCACACTCTCAGTCTCTCTCTCAGTCTTTTTCTCTCTCTCTTTCTCTCCCACACACTCAAACATCCATTTCCATTTACAAGTGTAAATAAAGAAATAAATCGGTAGGAAAATCAAGAATTATCTAACACCCAAACAGCTTTTAAGGTGGTCTTTAGCCAAACCAAAAGTGGCGATCCACCTTAAGTTGTGTCCAGAGCTGGCTTGCTCCGCCATCAGACTGCGCCATGTTTCTGATTTCTGTTTCTGTTTCTGTTTTTGACCCATGTGTTGTCCATATGTGAAGCCATTGTTGTTGTTTCTGTTGTTTGAAGATTTTGAATGTGTTTATCTGTCAGATATCCCCAGGCAGCAAGGCGTCAGTGGCTGACCTGTCCCCAGGTGACATCATTCTGGCCATAGACGGCGTCGCCGCCGACAACATGATGCACTGCGAGGCTCAGAATCGCATCAAGGAAGCGGCAATGCGACAGCTGACCTTAACCATTGAGAGGTTAGGGGTTCATAGGACAACACACACACACACAAATACACAAAAACACACACGCAGGTACTGCCAACAACAAAAATCGACACTGCTACAGACCTACAACCATGTAGCCTTTGCAGTGCAGAAACAGCATTAGGTAACAGATGAATCAGTGAATTAGTGAATCAGTTCAGCACACTGCTTGAAGTTAACAATCCCCCTGTGTGTGAGACAGGCCAGAAGTCAGGCTGTGGTCCCCTCAGGTAAGAGAAGACGGCAGAGCGCACCCTTTCAGAATCAACCTGGAGTCTGAGAGACAGGTACAAGTCACACACAGGTACAAGTCACACATCGCCCAGCGTCAGCAAATCCCACTGCCTGTTATGTGACAAATGTGAATGTGATTTTGAATGGCAGGAGTACAGACCAATAGGCACAGGCCACAACCGGAGGCCCACCCCCTTTGTGGCGGCAGCCAACCTTGACGACAAGCGGCAGGTGGTCAGCTCCGCCTACAACTCCCCCATTGGCCTTTACTCTTCAGGCAACATTCAGGATGCCTTACACGGACAGCTCAGGGGCCTGATGCAAAACAAGCCAGAGAGGTGAGAGTGGAAGGACCCTTCTAAGGCCTCCTTGTGTGTGCCTCATTTAAAATGACTCCCGAATCGTCTCTCCAGACCTTTATAACCGATGTATTAAGAAGGCTCCCATTCTATTACAGAACAGTGTTGTTTTTTGAGGGGGGACTGAGCTGCAATCAGTTTGCACATGAGCCAATCAGGGCTGCAGTCATCTTGCACATGTTCCAATGAGCGCTGCAATCAGCTTGCACATGAGCCAATCAGGGCTGCAGTCATCTTGCACATGTTCCAATGAGCGCTGCAATCAGCTTGCACATGAGCCAATCAGGGCTGGGGTGCAGCACAAATGCAACACAAAGACCATCATGAAATGCTAGAACAGTATAATGCTTTTAGGAATTGGGACAGTTTACAACATATTTCTACATATAACAAACTACATATGAAACTACTTAGAATTTAACATGCATAATTCAAAATAAAGGCACTAAAATGTGATGTGCAGTAGCTAGTATATCTCTTCACATATAAACATTTTGAGTCTTGCTTATGTGTGTGTGTGTGTGTGTGTGTGTGTGTGTGTGTGTTTAGTTCTAAGACTGGCATATACAGAAGAGTCGTGTACTTTTGATGCTGATGACAATACTGTTGTCGTTGATGATGATGATGATTTATGATGGGGGGGGGGGTGTATGTACCTGTGATGGCATGTGTGTGTATCTGTATGTTTAGTCCTATGGCTCTGACCTGAATAGAAGACCCAGATATGTACCGAAGATGATGATGATGATAGCCCTAAGACTCTGATCTCTATAGGGGAGTCAGATGTGTACCTATATTGTTGATTATGGCATGTCTGTATTTGTATATTTGTTTGTGTGTGTGTGTGTGTGTGTGTGTGGGGCCCTCGAACTCTGACCTCTATAGGGGAGTCAGATGTGTACCTATATTGATTATGTTGGCATGTTTGTGTGTTTGTGTGTGTGTGTGTGTAATCCTAGGACTCTGACATCAACAGAGGAGAAAGATGTGTACCTATATTGACGATGATGGCACTTGTATGCTTGTGTGTATGTGTGTGTAGTCCTAGGACTCTGACCTCTATAGAGGAGTCAGATGTGTACCGCATGCTGCAGAGAGATCAGGAAGAGGAGGAGCCTCATGAGCCCCGCCAATCAGGATCCTTCAAAGCCCTTCAGGACTATATTAACAGTGAAGGTATGACACCCACCTACACTCATATATATATATATATATATATATATACATATATACATACATACATACATACATACACACACATGCACACCAAGATTATCACTGAGGGTAATCCCCCCCCCGATTAATCACTTATAATCAACTGGATTGGTGGGAGTAACAGAAGTCTCTCTGATGGACAGGAACACGTCCAATAGTGACGAGGACAGTACAGGCCCCCACCACTAAGACTCAAGCCCCTACAGGCAATCTGCACAAGCTGCCCATGTGTGACAAGTGTGGTAATGGCATAGTGTGAGTACTGCTGAAGTCATAGTGTGAGTCCTGCTGAAATCATCTCATTTTAAAGTAATAATTCAGTGTTTAATTATGTTTAACAAAAAACCAATAAATTCATAAAAGTTCATTAACTTGGAAATAAACCATATGGTTAAAAGAACTTTGATTTAATTAGATTTTTACAATGTACAATAATTTCTTCAGATAAATAAATAGACAAATGACTGGGTGACTTATTGAAATGATAGTTAGGCCTAAGACCTTATCAGCATGTCCACAATGTCATGGTATCCGAAGCAAACCCTGCTCTCGCCTACACACCCTTTATCATTGGTCCTTCTATTAATCTTTATTTAGATATTCATTCAGAAGTAAACTCTCTTTTGAATTAGGCTATAAATAGATATTTATTGAAAATTCAACTTTATTTTGAATTAAACTCTTTAGACATTCATTCACAATTAATCTTTATTTTGAATCAAACCATTTAGATATTTGTTTGGAATGAACTGTGTTTGTGTAGTTTCTTCTACACATCTGTTTTTTGTACCTCTCTCTCTCTCTCTCTCTCTCTCTCTCTCTCTCTCTCTCTCAGAGGGACGGTGGTGAAGGTGCGGGATAAGTATCGGCACCCTGGCTGTTTCGTCTGCTCGGACTGCGAGGAGAACCTGAAGCAGAAAGGTTACTATTTCGTAGATGACCAGCTGTACTGCGAAAATCATGCCCGTGTGCGATCGCGACTCCCCATCACTTCAGAGTAGGGAACACACACACACACCAGAATCCAACAAGATTGCACTTTTATGTTCTCTTAATTCTTTAAATGCACATAGGCACACTTACACACACACACACAGACAACCAGCACCATGGTTTATTCATGAGAAATGCACATGCATGTACTGATTGTATTGAACGGCAACAGATCTTTTTTTTTTTTTTTTTGTGTGTGTGTGTTTGAACTGTTTGTGTATTCTGTTTTTGCACATAATGTAGCAACAAGCAATTGTGGCTACTTATTTCAAAAGACATGTCTGTGTGGTCCATGGACTGGTCCACTATTTCTATTTATCTCCCTGCATGACACTGGAGGTGTAGTGAAAAAGATCACTCCAGCCCACCCCCACTGTTTTAGAAGAATGATTTAGTTAAAAAATATTCTACTTGCAGACACTGTATCAGCTTCCAAACATTGTTAGCATTTAGGAACAAACCATTCCTTTAACTTGAGAAGATGGCGATTGGTCACAGCTAGTGATATGTGTGCTGTGATTGGTCAGTGTTTTGCATTGATTACTGTGTCCACCCTCTTTAGCATGAATAAAAGAGTTTCTAAAGCGGTTCCGTCTTGTGCTCCTTATTCTAACTGCTGTCTGTAGTGATGTATTTTTTGATTAGTTTTTTTTTTTTTTTTGCCTTCCACGTCTATACCAATTACCTTCCAACTGCATTTCAGTGACTAGTGTGAACACAGGAACTTGCCTTTTGAATAATTTGTCATGTTATGTTATGCTCCTTCAGATGTGGACAAATGTGGATCAAAAACAAGCAAAAGACAACAGTGAAACATCACTTTGTCAAACACCTATTTTTCCTATTTAAATTCTTGGAAATTAGCATACTAACGTTTGTTGCTCTAAAAAGGAAATTGACACTAACTGTCTTTTGGTGAAATCATAACTGAGGCGGTTCTGTTATGTGCAAAATTATTAGTCTGAATTGGATTACGTTTAGTTCTGCCGTCGGTGAAATGAGTGATTTTATAGGCGCCTTCTAGAGTGTCCATACGGCATTGCAAGAACCTGCCTCTATAACCTACTTGATTTTGTTTGCAAAATGGGACACAATTTGAACTCTTTGCTTTTATGTGCAGAAGCAGATAAACCAATGACATGGAGGTATGTAGTCACTTCTTTTCTTGTGATTCCCTTTTTATAATTCCTTATATCTTTCCTTAAGTGACTTGTTGCCTTCATATTCATATTATTTTGTGAAGCATGGACTCACTCTTTTCATAAATCCTGTTGGCACTGAACTTTCAAACCTAACTACTGTACCATACTGCAGTCCCTTTAACAAACTCCATTAGCTATTAGTCCAGGCATGAAACTAGCGGTCACTGGTTTCTACCAAGGTCCTTGTAGGCTCCATTCAGTTTTATTGCTAGCTATTCCAAAGCATGTATGATTCACTGAAGTGTAATTACCCCATGAAGAGAGTGCTTTTTGGAAACTTAGTTTTGTGACTACCCTATAGACATAAGCCAGGGAAGTTAATATAAGTTGGATAAAGTAATAATAATAATAATAATAATAATATTATTGTTTGCCGTAGGCCTATAGGGTAAGCGCGTTTTTGTTTTGTTGGCGCTCTCGTGCCGCAGCATTTTTCAACGTCGTTAGCTGAGTTACCATAGCTACTGATGGACTGACCAAGACTGCGGTGTGGTTCCGCTTATTTCGTTAACAGCTGCATACCGAGTGTCTTATCCTAAAAGAAAGAAGGAATACCCGCCAGTTACCAGATACATCGGTAGGTAGGTGAGATGCTTTATCGTTTGCAGCTAATGTAGCTATGTTAGCTAGCTGCTAGCTAGGTAGCTGTCAAGCTAACGTTACCTTGCTTGCTGACATCTTGCGAAGCTGACATGGACCGGTGTCCTTAGCTGCTAGCATTAGCTAACTAACATATTTAACAGCTTTAAAACCCGGTCTTGGGGAACACGATCCGTGTTCCGCCTTTTCTAGACCTCGTTACATTTAGCAGGTAGCTAGCTTAGTTGTATAACTAGAAAATGATCGCGCTCAGACGTGTTGAATTGACGAAAGCGCAAAAATGTGCTCACGTGACTAGATATGGAAGCTCCGAGTGGGTAAGGAAAAGTTTGAAAAGATGTAATGTAATTTTTGTTCTCCAGTTGTCCAGTACTGAAGACTGCTTCACGCCCAGAAAAGGCTGAGAATTACAATTTTGTAAAATACTAATTGATTGGTTATACGTTACACTGAGAAGGTGTGAATACAAATTTGAACCATTTCTTGTAAAAAAGAAGAAGAAGAAAAAGCTAAAACACATCAGAGGTAAGAGAACTGTAGTCACTGCTCCAATGAACAGAAGAAAACCATCAGTGCTCTTTTGAATTGATTCTAGATCTACTGCCAGGGCAGACCAGTCATCTGGCAGTAAGGTAGTAGGGCAACACGGAGTAAAAGAGTTTACTTAGTGGAGTGAACATGGATAACGCCTCCTCACAGATGGCTTCGGAAGAGGACTCCGGACATGTTATGGACCATAAATCTCAGAAAATTGCTGAACTGGACCAGCTTGTGAAGCGACTGAGGAATGCACTGGTGTCTCTCGAGGAGGACAACTTAAACCTGAATAGGCAACTGAAAGAACGCCACAAGCTTTCTTGTCCTGACCTCGGCCTCAGGACTCAGGACAAAGGGCACTTGGACCGGTGCGGCCGGCTGGATGTGGAGAAGCTGGAGGAGGAGGAGGCCAGCCAGAGAAGGGTGGAGTGCAAAGGCAAGGAGCCTGAAGCCAAGATCAAGAGGCTTGCGAGAGGCTGCGGTGATGTCCCCACCGTCAACAAGACGCTGGAGAGGAGGAACAGGCAGCTGTTCAGAGAGAGCGAGATTGCGATCAAACATGCGCAACTGTGTGGGAATAGCCGGCAGAGTGGCGAGGCCGAGGAACCCGACCTGGAGAAGCAGAAGCTTGCGAAGCAGGTGGTGCAGCTCCAGGCCGACGTGACCCGCTCGATGAAAGAGCTCCGGAAGGTGCGGCCACTGAACGTGGAGGACGGGTGCCCCGGCGAGCGGGTTACGGGGCCCGTTGGGGGGGAGCCGGAAACCGTGGCTCTGCTGCGGCGGGAGAACAGGGCGCTGAGGGAGAGCCTGGAGCAGAGCCGGCTGGCGCTCAGGAAGGCAGAACCTGGAGCAGGAGGAGGAGCCGAGGGCAGAGCAGAGGAACTGGAGCGCTGCCTCATCGCCCTCCAGATGGAGAAGGACCTGCTGCGAAAGGAAGTCAGGACGCTTCATCAGGAATACATCAGCCTCGTGGACAGCGTGGCGTCACAGCTGAGGGACACGACCTCTGTGCGGGGAACTCCAGTGCCGGAACCAGTGACTGAGCAGAAGAAATCAGGAGGGAAGGAGCTTTTGGTTGCAGGGAGAAGCCCAGGAAGCTCTGAACATCACAGTCCTACACAGAGGTCTACAGTGGGCAAACGTTTTGGTAAGACCAAAATGATCATGAAAAACTGTACTGTTGCCAAAAAACGTCAAAAATACATTTTTGTTTGAGCTTGTAACGGCTGTACAGCATACGTTATTTACTGAGCGTTAGCACTGTAAATGTTAGCTTAATATTTCCACCAAAAGTAAAGGTAATATCTTAGAATTAAAGTAAATTAATATGTTAGTGTACAGCCCTGAAAATCTCTTAAATGTTTTATTATTTTGATCATTAGGAGATGGGATGACTGAGCAGATAAGGGTGCTCTTTGAGGAGGCATAGAAGAGGAGCATCATTGGGTTTGAGTGTAATGAACACTTTGAAACTAGAGAACCAGAAGTACAGAGAGACTACATTTCTGCTCAAAACAGCAGGAGCGAAAGAGTGCTAGAGAATCAAAACATTGGGCTCCGATCAGAAGGGCCCATTTCCTAGAATAACACTGAATCAGACTGTCAACATTTAACTTGGAAGACCTGATTCTATTGTATGTGCCTTACTGTGTTCTGATTGCTGAATTGTTGGGGTACAATAAATTAAAAAATGGTCTAACAGTTTTATTTATTTCCGTAAGTTTGGGGAAAGCTTAATGCTGTGTGTTGGCATTCATTTTCGGATCTTCACCTGACACCTGGGGGGGGGGGGGGTTTGAGAGACACCAAATTAACTCATGTAACCAATAAATGCAGCACACTGTGTCATGTGGCCAGATCTGGTCTTCACATGCAGAATGTTATGTCACGTATGACATGTATTTTAGGGGATTTATGGAATTAAACAGTAACCATGCTTTTCACATTAAAAAATAAATAAATACAGCAGCCCCTATGGACAAAATCTGAAAATTATAGAACTGTTGTGTACGTTTCATACAAAAATTTATCATACTAAAAGTCTTAACATAGATGCTTAATATTACAAATATATTGATATAGTATAAGAACTAACTGTCAAATACAAAGTTATATGTGCGAAGGGGGACATAGCTGGTGTTATGATTGTTGGTGTAAGAAAGGAGCCATAAACCTGTGAATGAAATGTTTTATATATGACGAACATTCGTGAAATTATATCTTGAATATATGTAATCATATAAGGATTTTATAGCCTTACTTATGTATGAGGGTGAGAAATGTGAAATGTTATGGCTTCAGGTGCGTTCCAGTTGAAGCCCACACTCCTAAACAGTAGATGGCAGTATTGTATCTACAAATGATTTGTTTATGAATTGCTAGTAAACTTAAAAAGGGGTTAAGGGAGATGAATATTATTAGCTAGCTAATTTCCGAAAATGGTTCAATGTTTTGTAGCCGAGTGCGATCACAGTTATAGTAAAAGCCAGTGCAGTTTTTTCCGTTTGCCTAACGACATCAAGGCAAGGAGGAAGTGGGAAGAACTATCAGGGTTGGTTTAATCAAGAAGTGATTTCGAGTCTGCTGTGCTATAGTTAGCTTGCCAGCTAAACAAGTACCAATAGCCATCTGTTGCTACCTAGGATGCAATGACATGAAATGCTAGAGGGAGTTACTGTGGTTTGGGACAGATTTTAGAAATGATGGCATGTTTTTTTTGTTTGTTTTTTTAAAAGTCGGGACTGCCCGTGCTAGTAGCCTGTCTCTCAGTTTCCATTTCAACGATGTTACAGACGACCTCCGGATTGTACCAACGAAAATTCAAGAATCTGCAGTTGTCATTTCATTGATGGGGTTAAGACGGCAGGTCCTAGCCTCTTCAAATGGAACGAGAACAAGGTTTCCTGCTTTACAGCCGCAGCGAATTGCGTGAAGGTACACTTAAAAAGACATTTGTCCTTGTTTGGTTTTCTTCGTTGTAATATTTTCTTATACCTTTGTAATTATGTGGGGTCCAACGTAATATTGTTTACGTGTACTTTTACGACATTTGGCAACCGCGCTATTCTAGAGAGATTTACAGAAGCGCTTTGATATTGGCGTCTGATATGAAATTATGCTTAATACTCATATATATATATATATATATATATATATATATATATATATATATATATATAATATTGGGGAAGCAGATGCATATACTAAGCATAAAAATGTACTTTTTTCCATTTCTTAATTGGTAATGCAAACATTAGTGTTCATTTAAGTGCTCTTTGCAGGTGTGGGTCTTCAAATACCATTGGAAGTCAGATAGAGTAAATTAGTCCCACTACTTAGGCACCAGTAGAGAGAAGAATGATTTGTTTATCGAGGGGTGGTAGTGTAACCGAACTTGTGACCGGTACATGACCAGTAGTATTCTGAAAACGGGGGCTTCTCCATTTCTGAGTTTGCAGGGTAGCAATGGCCCGCACGGGGAGATTGCCATGACTGCTCAGCTGCAGCTGGCCAGTGTCAACATAACCAGGGGCTGAACAAGCGAGTTTCAAAGGAGATGGCAAGATTATTTTGGTGTGTGTGTTTAATCTGACGCTATAAGGGTCAGTTTGTCTGTTTTGTGTAAAGGACTGGTGGACTAAAGCTTTTCCCATCCATGGTTGTCCAAAAAAAAAAAAAAAACCCTCAGATCTGATTTCTGAAAATGAGGATGGATAATTTAACTGAATTGAGTTAGATTTAAACAAAGTCCATTTTGAGGACTGCATCAAGGCCCCAGACAAAATTTAAACGCTGCTCTCAGGTTTTTCTCTGGAGATATCAGGATTTTCCAAGCAAAAACCCCCACTTCAAACAGTTGCAGTGCATTTTGAATATTTTGTATTTTGTCATTGAAATCCCTCTGTATCACAGGAAGAATGCGAGGAGAAGGATATTATGAGTGTGCATGACGGTGCAGGAAACGCCACTTACAGCATCGCCCTACAGACAGCTATGCGGGAGGATCCCACAGGCAAGGCTGCTCGTAGCATTCGAGTCCTGTGCACAGTCTTCACAGTCTATTTTAACATTAATTTTAATCTACGCACACCACCCACGTCATTAGAAACACCCTGTAGGTGTGGGGCTGGAGCGTGTCTGTTGCCGTGTACGTTTTGGGCTGCCTTCCACGCTCGGTTTCTGAACACACGACTGCCGGAGGGTTTATTGGTTGGAGGTCGGCTCTGTGCGTGCAGAATCTCCAGCAGCGCCTTCCTGTGCAATACCCACCAGTGTGTTGAGCGGATTGTTGTGGATTTTGTTGAGCGGGTTGTTGTGGGTTTTTTGAATGGATCGTTTTATTTTGTGCTCTACAGGAGAGTTGATGGAGGAACAGACGGAGAAGCACTTTAAGGAGGAAGAGACAGAAAGGGATGCAAAACCACTGAGTTTCAGTGGCACACTTCACCAAGAACTCTGAGCAGTTGTTAGAGCAGAAGGCGCGTGTGCGTGTGTGCGTGTTTTCCATAAGAAGTCATTCTGTGGCATCACACAAACCAGAAAGCTGAATAGGAGGTTGAAGTGTTCATTACATTTGTAAGAAAATAAATTACTGCATGAAAACTCAAGAATAATGTCCATGTATTGTGCAATACTCTGTTGTAATATATACTTTATTTATAACATTCATGATTTTTTTTTTAAATTAAAACTCTTTCCCAGAAATCTCACCAAAATGACTGCTTACCTACATATCCCACACCTAAACCTCCTGTGATGAGTGAATACGTTTAAAGTTCTTATCACTGACTGTCCAGTTGTCTTTGGGATCCGTGATTAGTATTCTTCAGGTTCGCTGTGTGAGTGCATTGAATGTGTAAAGTTGAAATATGTTTCTGTGATCCAGTTGTAAAAAAAAATAAAAGTAAATATTTTAATATTTAAAACAACTTGCTTATTCGTTTACTTATTTCTAGGTTTTATTTGTAGTAACAAACCTCCAGTTCAGTAGGTGGTGGTATATTCCTCCGGTTGCGAACGGACGGAGCCGGTAGTGTTATGATGGATACGTCATGCACCATGGCTGCCTTTCGGTGATGTGCGTTGATACCAGTTAGTAAATGGTAAAATGGTAAGTGTTGAAATCGCTCGTCCTTTTGTAGCATAAGCACAATCCAAAGTCAATGACCTGTGTGGTATGGCTTAGTGGTCGCTTGGTAGCTAGTTAGATTTAATAATGTTTTTATTATTTATAAGCAGGATAATTACGGAGATCTAACCGGCTGCCATAATGGCTCGTATACCTTGTCACCGTATTGTCTGTTTATGTTAGCTTCTGACAGACGACAGCACCGTTATTTTTCGAGTAAGAGGCATGTTGGACTTCTCCTGCCAACTCGACATCTCTAACGGTAAGGTCGTCTTAAACCAGCTGTCAGTTAAACTGGAACTGTAAACGACCTGAGTAACATACTAGGAGAGGAATGCGATACCCAGAGACGTGTGATCATAAAACAGAATTTAAATGTGTTCTGGTTCAGGATTTTACTTGCGTGTCGTTTAGAAAAACGGGGACAAAGCGCCATCACCAGATGTTTTGAGGGCCTTCGCTCTAAAATATCATCCGAGAGTCTAGTTTTCCTCGTCTGCAACAGCCCTGTACTGCTATGGCCCAACAAGGGCTTACAGTCGACAGTGGAGCATTTGACCGAGGAGACGCCGTGTAGGGACATCCACCAGTATATAACGTGAGTGAAATGTGAAACAACTGATTGTTGTTGTATGTATGTATGTTAAACCTGTAAAAAAAAAAATTACAGTACAGCTTGAGCGATTGAGGGTTAAGGGGCGCAACTTGGCAGCGGCGAACCAGCAACCTCCTGATAACAAGTCAAGTACCTTCACCACTGAGCTACCAGTGACCTCATTTCCCCCCCTTCCTCTTTTTATATAGAGTGGAGGATGGGGGGAGTAAGAAGGCATCAAAAAAGAAAGAAAGAAAAGATGCTGTGAGTACAGCATCTCTGAGCATGTGAAACAGAGCCGTGCCATTCGCTCCGTCGCACACCACGTCATTCCCTGTAACACAGCAGTCCAGCTGTACTTTGTACTTGGACTTATAATACAGCAGTATTTGAACCGTGCCACATTCTTGTTATTGAGTTTGACAGGACTGCCTGTGGTGCTTCTCTCTCTCTCTCTCTCTCTCTCTCTTTCTCTCTCTCTCTCTCTCTCTCTCTCTCTCTAGAGTGTGGTGAACCTCAAGCTCCTGATGGAGGTCACAGAAGCTGGGGACGGTAGCGCTCCGAGTCTGTGTGTGCTGACCAGGCGTCAGCACTGTGCGAGGATGCCCGTGTCCGTGGACTGTGTGCTGTCAGCAAACGGCTTCGACCCCCTCCAGACGTGAGTGCGCCCCCTACTGACATGGTCCTGCCATTGCCCTTCTGTCTAGGCATAGGTGCAGTTTTGCTGGAGACACCAAGGACGTG